>NC_044189.1:722836-797836 GCF_900880675.1 Sparus aurata | reverse complement strand
CATCTCTCAGATATATATATATATATTTTATTACATATATACATATACATACATTTTCTGTGATGAATGAATGGAACATCCGAGCCACACATACTATTTTGTCACAAATAAACATTCTTAATGTGTTTGTATGAAAGTAATAGTAAGGTCTCAACTTCTAATATCCAGTTCTGTAGTCGATGTCTTTGAATATTGAAAATGAATTACAGGAACATGTTCCTTTTCTTTATCCCAGAATAAAAACATTAAAGAAATACTGAGTGAGAGAACAGAAGTTGAGGTAACAGAGGCCCACAATTAGTACTGAAAAGACAGACAGCAGGCATGTTTATTGCACTGCTACTAGGGGCATGTTTTTAGATAGTTTATCTGGATGTGTCGACATGATACACTGAATGTGGGAGACCAGTACTGAGCATGAACTACAAGTTACACACAACCAGAACATATGGAACCATAACAGTAAGAAACTATACATGTTTAAAAAAAAAAAAGAAAAAAAAGGGAAATGTTGCATGTTGTTGGCATTGTTTGGTGTTGTTTTGTCCAGAATTGTTCAAGAGTCATTCTACTGCACTGGCATTATAAAAACACAACGTGCAATGTAAAAATACAGGACATTTTGTACAGCAGTGTACCGTTCTCCATCAATACAGCTGAATACTGTACATACTGATGTCTTTGAGGAACAAAATATTAACGGCAAGCTTCTGTAAAATCTTACGGTATAATGCAGTATTTTTTACAGCAAACTACAGTAATCTTACAGTATGATATAGTATTTTATGCCTTTTTGAGTTAACTTTAAATCAGACTTGATCTTGGGTCTGTTAAATTCATCTGTGCAAAATTAAAAATTAAATGAAATTAAAAATACACATGAGTGATTTAAGTTAAGATTGAGGAAACAGTAACACAAAGACGAAGAATTGCACCACACAGTTTTTATCTGGACATCACCAAACTGGACGGAGCACTGGTCCTGATCCTGTGGCTTTCTTAAGAAGGTAAATACAATCTTGCAAAAGTCAGCATAATCAAATTGTGTGATTTTATGTTGGATGAACATTTTATGGACTGTTTTTTAGCAAGAAGGTCGATTCAAAATTACTAGCATAACGTTACCCATTTAGCTGCTAAGTGGACAAAAGTTAATCTTTCTATTGAAGCACGTTACTTAAGTTAAGGTAAGATTGCTTGGTCATGAGTGGTTAAATTACTTTGCAGTGTGATCAAATGTCCAAATGTGCACTAAAGTAATGTAGCTAACTGTTAGTTAGTATTTTCCGTGAGAGAGTAGCTTAAAGATTGTGTGTTGATCAGATTATTTTGCTGTCAAGGCCTGTAGGTTGTAGCATTAACAAGTCAATCTGTCTGTCTAATTTCTCTTTCCGTATCTGTCTCATAAACTTAAGTTTTATTGTAGCTCTCTCATTAGTGTTTTTGCAATCTGAAACTGTGGAAAGTAACAGGATAACTTATGATACTTGATATAAATACAGTCCAAAATGTGTGAATAGGTGTTGCACACTTGTGTGACATCTAATGTTGTTTCTTTACTGTGTTATTCTGCAAAATACACTGACTGAATACTTCATACTCATTTCTGTCCAGCTTTCCTCTGAGCACCACAGTTCAGTGTGTGTGTGTACCGACCTAAAACACCAGTTAAACAAAAAAATAGCTTCCAACGAATGCCTCGCAAATATATCAAGTTGCACAAAATGTGACTGTCGCTCCTTGTTTCATTATTGAGTATGACTGCACTACTTATTCACAGTTATGTCCAAAGCTATTCAAGCACTACAGTTCAGAGTGCCACCTTTGTTTACTTCATGTTGAGTCAGTGTGAAATCATTTAATAATTAAATCAAATTAATGGAGACTTATTAATAAACTTCATGTATGACACACACTCAACATGACACATAAAAACGTTTTACACTAAATGTGACTATTTACACTGTAATACAATGTAATACTATTACAATGTAATAGAATTAGATGGAAAAGTCAGATGGTATTAAAGTAAATAAGTTTCTGGGGTGCACATGGTATGTGACAGTTCTGATCTTCTGGTTTTACTTGTTGCATCATTAGTGTTACGTATTAATCACTGTTTTTAATTGGAGAATGTCCCCATCTCATCACAGCAGCTTACACCAGTAAATGTTAACAGTAACTAATGAGATTAAAGGTTCTGACTGTACTCTGTAGCTAATGAAGCTTGTTAGCTCGGTTAGCCGTGCAGCTAGCGAGAGAGGAGCTGTTGACCGCCGGGACAAACAGGTTTTCAGGCGTCTGTTATCTCAACAACACGAGACATCGACGTCTTTGACATGAAGTAAAAACTTTTATTTCTTCACATTCTGTTTTTAATTGTAGTTCATTTTAAAATTTTTAGATTGAACCTTTAAAGACCGTTTTAAAACGAACCAACAGCCGGGACTTCATCTCTTTACACTCTGAGCTGTGAATATTAAAGTTTCATTTTCCAGGACGATGACGTTCAGTTCCTCAGTCAGCGGAGAAGGAAGAGGAAGACGACCAGTCGGGATGAGTGACACTGAAGCTTCGGTCTGATCAGCAGCAGCTCTGAACATGTTGAGTTTTATGATCTTCTGTCCCGTCTGGTTCCTGCTCACAGTTCTGATCGTCTGCAGAGAAAACTCCACAGGTACAGGTGGGTCTCAGCTTCTGAATCTTCAACATCAGTCATTTTATTTTATTACTGAGTTGTTTTCTGTGTCTGAGTTACTTATTCACTCACACGGACGTTCTGTGTGTTGGCTCACCGTTAACATCTGTAGTTTGAGATTAAATACCTCAAAATAAACGTATTTTGAAGTTTGAAGACGTTTTGTGCAATAAAAAGAAGAGAATCATTTGACTGACGATTAGTTTCATATTTTGCTTTTAATAAAAGTTGTAATGAAGGTCATAGTGTACTGAGAAAAAAAACGTTAAACAGTGATTTGCAAACAATAAAAGCTGAAAACAGTGAGAAAATACCTAAAATAACACGATTGACTCTCAAATCCAATTTTTTATCAAAGAAAACAACATTACGGTTTCATTTTTCACATGAAAATGTAAATGTTTGAACTCACAGTCAGTGTGATTCTGTCTGCGTTGTTATTTAAGGCGGGCTGAAGCACAGCGAGCGTGTTTCCATGAGATAAAACAGGAATAGCAGCTAAAACAGGAAACGAGGCTAAAAACTGAACATCAGCAGGAGATGAGTGACACAGAGACAGTGGCCCTCATTTATCAAACGAACGTACGACAGAAAAACGTGCGTACGACCATTTCCACGCAAACTTCGGCATTTATCAATCTGAACGTGAGCGGGAGCTACGATCAAATCTCACGTCAGGTCTGAGATCGTGTACGCAAATTTGAGTCTGTGGATTTGCGGTGCAGCACAGCAAAATCTGGCTGAGTCTGAAAATAACAAACCTCAGCTGTCATTAAGCATAAGCAGTCACATATTTAGATCAGATCAAAACGGGTTCTTAAAACGAATAAAACAAAAACATTTTTTTTAAAAGCCCACATTCTTACTGAAAGGCTACCACTTTTTTGTAATATAAAATATGATAGGCTACGCGACAACTAATTAATGGAATACCTAATAACCCTGCTACAGAGCAGGAACGCAGACACAGTGCGCACACACGCACACGGGTCACAGTGGAGCTGCTTCGGGTTGCTGAAGGGCAGGTGGCTCTGTCTCGGACCAGCAGGGGGAACGCTGCTGTATACCCGGAGAAAGTGTGCGATATCATTTTGGCCTGTCAAGTTTTGCACAACATTGTATTAGTGAATGGAGTGAGTGCCTTTGATGTGCCGGCGCAGTCAGATGAGCCAATGCCCATGGAGCCGTGGCCAGCACAGCCTCCACTGGGGGCTATACGGAGGAGACAGGACCTCATTCATCACCTTTAAAACGTAAAGTATACCTTCAACTCTTGCAAATGCTCTGCAGTATTTAATCAGTAATGTGAATTATTGGTGGAATTGGCTAAAGGCATAATAAACACAGAAAATGGACAACATATAGTCATTTTTAGACTTTATTAAGGCTTTTTTAGAGTTTCATTAATTTCTTTTAATGTGTTATTTGTTGCCTCATGTGCGCCGACAACTGAGGCCAATAAACTGCATATTTCTGTTTGTCTGTCCAGGACCTCTGCTGTGATGATGTTTGGTCTGGGAGCAGCACCGGGGCCAGAGGGCACGCGCTCTGGGGAGGAGACCTGGCCGACATGATGCTGGTGCCTGGCTGTGAAGCATTTAAAAATACAATAAAAATGTATACCCATGTAACATGTGTAAGCCTAATTATGTGTAGGAAATGTGAACAGTCAGAGTGTGATAGATTTTACAATGCAAGCAAAAGGGGGTTGTTAGTTACCATTCTGCTCTGGCTCTGACGCGACTGCGTCTGCGTCACCTCAGCCGGAGTCCGTTCCTCTGGCAACGCTGTTGACTGCCTCCGTTATTCTCTTCCATACAGCGTTTTTATGACCTCCTTTAATTCCATTTTTCAGACTACCAAAACGCAAATCTTTGTTTTGCTCCACCTCGGATGTCAGGATGCCGAGCTCCATCTCGAAAAAGTTTATTTTCTTGCCAGTGTTTCTTCTCTCCATGTTTGACCTCAGTGGGCGAGGCCTCCGAACCAGGAATATTTAAGGGCGTAACATGTTAATGACGATCGAATTCAGCCGCCGCATTTATCAAGACCCGCTCATTCGTACGCTGAGATTGGTCAGATACGAATTTTTTATAAATCACACGTGTGTCCTGTCGTACGACCAATTCTGCGCTCAGATCTGCGCCCGTTTTCACGCAAGATTGATAAATGAGGGCCAGTATCTCTAGACTGACTTTATGTACTTTTACTTCAGTAACACATCTGAGTACTTCTTCCACCTCTGAGGAAGAGAAAAGTCTTTTCTGACTTCATTAATGAATAATTTAGAGTTTAACTGCTTTATTAGATTACGTTACAGAGAAAAACTTAATATTTCCATGAAAGTGAAATGTTTGATCAGTTTTACAGTAAATCAACTGTATAATGAAGTAATCTACAGTAAACTACAGTAATCTACTCAGGACCGGACTGTGCTTGCTGCAGCTTGACGACTCTGACGACGGAGAGTATCGCTGCAACCAGCAGCTGGTGGCCGAGCTGCAGGTGCTCACAGGTAGACTGAGAGCAGTGCATTGTGGGACATATGTAGAAAGGTGTCTTTAAAGAGTCTCACCTCCAGGTGGTCCTGGAGACCCTCTTTGTTTCTGGCCCATAGGTGAGGACTTCAGGGTGCCTGCAGGCCGGACACTGCTGCTCCCCTGCAGCAGCTCCTCTAAAGCCAGACAGAGGTGGTTCTACAGGAGGGACGGAGGGAGGCGGGAGCTGATCTTCACCTGGTTCAGGAACGGCACGATGAAACCGGAGAGGAGTCGGCTCAGCTACGAGAACGAGGCGCTGCAGATCCGTGACCTGCAGCCAGAGGACGCTGGACAGTATCAGTGCAGCGGGAGGATGAGCTCAGTCAGCGTCCTGAAAGGTGGATCGGCTGATTGAGTGTTTGATTCCCAACATGTTGTCAGAGACGTCACAAATCTAAAAATATCTTTTATTCTGTTCATCAGTGCAGCCGGAGCCGACCAGCATCCATCAGACCAGCAGGACAACAACCACACCTGCTGTTAGGACAACAGGTGGGATGTGTTCACGTTAAAGACCGTGTAAAGCGGCAAAAAAAAATTTTTTGTCACACCAAAGAAACATGTATCATTGACCACTGAGCCAAATTTGAAAGATTAAAAAAATTGTTAAGTATATAAAATTAGGTCTCAAAATCATGGAAAAACAAGCACTTCTTTCTGCTGTGAAACACTGGGGGCGTGTCAGTTAGAGGCGCTGGAACCACGTCCATGCGGCGGTGGCGGGGTACACGTCGGTGTTTCCCCAGGTGTTCACCTTGTCTATCTAAACCCGTGGACAGTTTATAATCATATGGATGCTGTTATAATATGTAGTGATTGAGATCCTGACCCACCAAACATCCTGGAAACTGACGGAGTGAAGTGGTTCGTGCTAAATGACATAATTGTACATAATCTCCATCAGTAAACAGGCATTCTGTCACTCGCTGGGAGTCTCGGTCAGGTGGGCTGACGGTCGTGGTGATTTATTTTTGTCAAACACTCGGTGAGTTAAAGTCTTGTGACAAGTGTGACAAACGCTGTTTTGTGAGTACAAATGTGAGGAAGAGTCGGGAGGACAGGCGGAGGACGGACAGGAGGACAGAGCTTCTCCAAGTACAGCTGTGGTATTTGTTTTCCTCATATAAGTTGCTAAAGACAGTTACAGTTACTACGTTACTTTTGTTCGGTCCTGTAACGTTGCTTTGTGGGACATTTCTCTGTATTTAGTTGAGTGAAGGACCTGTGTAGTTATCAGACTGTCAGACCGACACGCCCTCGCTCCGCGCCTCCGAATTATCCGTTCACACTGGGACAGCGGGTGGGACCCGCTGTCAGCAGGACGGAGGGGGTCGGCTGCGGCTGCGGCGCCCACATTATGCTGCTGGGACCCGCTGTCAGCGAGACGGAGGGGGTCAGCTGCGGTGGTTGCGGTGGTTGCGGTGGTAGCGGCGGCAACGGCCACATTATGCCGGTGGGACCCGCCGTCAGCGGGATGGAGAGGGTCACGACGGTCACATCTCCTCGTCGGCGGGAGGAGAGGATGCAAGCCGGGGACGGAGAGGGTCGGTTCGGTGCCAGTGACCAGCGTCAACGGACTCTGCAGAAATCCAGACATTACCTGGTGATAGTTGCTAAAACTATCAGTGGTAAAGTGGACACTGCAGAGACGGGTGTTGGTGGTGATGTTTAACTCCCAACAGTACCGTTAGCTCCTCTTGACAAAATCGATCCACCATTTCCTTACGTTGTCATCTGAAGGAAACCTAAATAAGCTAACAGCGCCGTCCCCCTGCAAACTGTGGCATCCAGGAAAGATGCACAAGCGATGTGGAGGAGACATGACTGGTTAGTTGACTGGTTGGCTGGTTAGCTAGCTGCAAACTATTGTAAGCAATGCTATCCACGACTGGAGAGCGAGTGGGAGAACCGCTGAAGCTGACGCGCTGAACGTATTTATACCACTTCCGCAGCAGGGCCAGGTTTATGCAAATCATATGGCCGTGTAACGTAACGCGGCCATGATTTGCATGATTTCTGACCCGCCCATTAAATCCTGAACACACAAATGTTGAAAAACTGTTTGTGAGCCTAGCTCCAAAATTAAATTCTAAATGGTCAAATGGCTTTTACATGTTTTAAGCAAACACATTTGTAGGAGACACTACTTTGATAAATATCTGATAATTACTCACTGGCGATTAATTTACACTCGTTAACAGGGCACCACCTCAAATATTTGAATTTTAAAACTAATCTCAGAGGTAATTAGTTAAAACATCAACTGTCCAAGTTTGGTAGACAGATAAATCATCAGTCTCAAGTGAATCTTGTTTAATTTCAATGTCTATTTGCTCCTATTCTGAAGCAGTGAATTCTTTCCACGATCCCATCGATTTCCCACTTCAAATTAAACGTGCAAAGACAACGACATAAGATTAAATGTGTTTATTAACTAAATAAATGCAGATTAAATGGCATGAGATAACGATTCAAACGGGTGACAAAGTAACAGAAAGTGTGAAGACTGGAATGAATTATTGATTGGATTGATTCAGACAATGGTGGATTTTAACCTATGGAACCGTTAATTCATAACTACGGTATTAATTTCTAACGAAATTATATGGGAGATGTTTTGGATTTATGATATATATTCGCAGCTTTCACAAACACCAACTCTGATTTCATTTATGTGTGACTCTTGTCGTGTGTGGAGTTTTCAGCCTACTTTTGTTGAAGAAGAGAGATGTCCAGAATCCGGACTCTCTGGGTCAGCTCCGTCTCAGCTTAGATGTAGAAGTAGCGTCTGTCCAGCCGCTGAGTGATGACGAAACGGCTTCCGCCGCTGACGACGTATTTACCCGCACAGCGGGGATTCCTTCTGAGCACTCTGCGGCCTGTCGGCTTCGGAACCGCTGGAAAGTGATGCCGTCTCAGGTCGAACTTCCTCTGCCCAGCGAAGTGTCTCGCTTGAGAGCGCTGCAGGCTGTTCGGGCGCGGTTGGTTAACAGTTCTGTTCTGCTGTAGACAATGTTTCTTCACGGCTTCTTGAGCAGCTTAACTGCACCGACTTCGTGATGGTTTAAGAATTATCAGAGTCTCGATAGAATTGGTGATTACGGAGCTCCGAATATATATTGATTTGACTTCTTGCGTAAAAATAACTAGGAAAGAAACGCCAGCCGGACAATCTTTCTTTGTTACTAAATACAAGAAAACAAAAATAGTTTCTTTGGCTTTAAATACTATACTCTAACAATAAGAAAAATTATCACAAAAATAAAAGAATCAATTTCGTTCTTGCTCAAATTTCAAAGAAACATCTTTTCAAAATAAGAGAGCGTCATCTGAAGAGGTATCTTATAAGTGGCTCAGATCTCTGGAGATTACTAAGTATCGGAGCCTCAAAAATCTAGCAAAGTACGGAAATTAACTTGGAAAAATAAGAAGTTACGCGTACTAAAAATTAAAGTACGAAGGTAGCAAACGAAAAGAAAGCAATACAAGTGTTACGAGAGTGTGTACAAGCGATAATGAGAGTTTCAGAAGAGATAACAAGAGAGTGAGCAGCGGGATGCATGAGCTTTTAATGTTTAAACCGAGGGCGGAACCGAGGGCGGACTCACGTCGCTTCCTCCGGTGACGTCACAGCTCATGTTACCGATTTCTTACTTGTTGAATCAAACTAATGATTTCATAAAGTTTTAAAATCGCGACTGACTATGTGCTGAAATCCACCATGGTCTCACATTAACATTTGTTATAAGAATGTGAAGGAACACAACTGAAGTTGCCTGATAGGCAAAAGAGAGTTAGAATAAAATACAAACATAAGCACATAATCATCAGAGGCACTAATGGCTTAAGAATATCTCGTACAGTGACAGCTTATACTTCACAGACATGTATCAGATTTAAAAGAAAGTCTAAATACTTAAAAACAGATCATAGAATAGAACATTCCGTTAGTATTGGCCTTTGAAATTGTACCAAAACTTACCAAGAGGTGGTGCTGTAGCTCCACCAGAATACTGACATTAACCTTGTGATTCTTAAAAGAAGTTTTCTTTAACCAGTACAAACAAGAGAAAGAGCATGTTTGAGGTCTCATCAAGCTAATTAAAGATATATTGTTTAAAAAGGGATGAGTTTATAATCTAATGCTCTTCCAGTATTAAAGGAGAAATCAAGGTTCTTGTTTCTTTGAAGTGAATGTGGAGACACCCTGCTGGGTTCGAGCGTCATAACTTATTGGATGACATCTTAATAGTACATGCCTGATGTGGGCCTTGCCATTTGGTGACAAGCATGGTTGTAACAAGGGATAAACCTGATGTTCTCCAGTGACTGAATTGGCACTGAATGTAAACAGTCTGTGGAAGAAGAGACAGGTACTGATGTAATCCAGATGTTGATTGAGACCTTTCTGAGCCTGATTGTTCATAGTCTTGTTATAAAAGGCTTTATTAAGGCCAAAGAGTGAGAGAGAGGGCAATAAAAGGGGTCAGGTCCTTTCCCAAGGCGGGGGAAGGAACAGAATCAGGAGGTTATCTGGTGATTCCACTTGAGAACTCAGCAGACTGTTCTTTCTCGCAGGCGAGAATGCATATTGCGGTGTCACATGCTGCTTTGTCAATAGTATATAGTGTCAAAGAAAAGGGGGGGAAGAAGGATAGTAGCCAGGCCACTGCAATATAGCAGGGAGTAGGTGAGAGGTGAGATGGACACAGACATGCAGGACAATGGCTGGTTCCTACACATTTATGACCTGTTTAATGTGTCTAGAAGAAAATGGCTGATTTTGCTTTACACGGACTTTAAGATTTATTGATCCACCCCCCAATTCAAAATCTTTGAACGGCCACATGGTGGCACTGTTGCTACTGTTGGATCTGTTTCTGGCATCACTGAACCTGAAGAAGTGTTTATAAGATATTCTGCAAACAAACTGAGAAGTTAATTGAGAAGTTAAATTAAAAAGTTCCAAATGTTCATCTTCTGTCTTTGGCAGCTCGACAGGAACAGGAGCGACGCGCGACACAAAGAGAAAATGACGTCTGATCCTACGTCACACAGAAACAAGAGGTATAATCTCTAGAAACCTGAACTTAAAATACACTTTATATTGTTTAGCTGTTGTTTTGTTGATTTCATTCTTATGTTTGTAATATCTGCTGCTCTGTCCTCTGGTGTCTCCTCACAGGTGTCTGGTGGACGGAGCTGCTGGACGTCCTGCACACCTCAACAGTCTCTTCTGGTGGTTTTGGCTCTGCATTTTAAAACCTCTGCCAAGGAGGACTGTGCTTCCAGTGGCCACAGCTTTAGCTTCAGTCTTATAGAATAACAATTGGTGTATATAGCCAAGAAACTATATATTTAAAGGTTCCTCTCATAAAAGATGTTGGTTTTAAAAATGTTTTTGAGGCTTTTACAAACATACGAGTTACTGTTCACTTCAACAAAATCAAATGTTACATCTAAAAATAACAAAACATTTTTTTTTCTGTAGCATGAAGAGAACTCATCTTAAATTAACAAACCCGACAATGAAATGAACCTTTTAACCGTTTCTACCTCGAGCTGTTTGTTACTGAAGTTATAAGATTATGAGTTCCATTAAGAACCATTTTGGGAGAAAACTGTTGACTGTGATGGAAAATGTGTTTTATGTATTTCAAACTGCTCAATCTTCGTCCTACACTGTGTTGCTTGGTCAAAGGTGCATTTTGTAGTTTTTGTGAATAAATCAGAATCGAGAGAGAGAGAGAGAGAGAGAGAGAGCTTTGTCTTTTATTACAATGGCACAATCGATGATCACCATTATTCTGTTTTTTTGAGACCCGGGGACATTTCCAGCTGATTGAAGCCAAACATGATGGTTTTTTTTCAACCATGTTTTTTTTGTGCCCAAAGCTAAGCAGAGTATTCTGATGAGAGAGGAATAGAAAACTGAAGTTAAACATGCATCAAACAACAAGAAAAGTTCAGTTTGGACTTTTTTGTGGTTTTGCAGAAACGCTGAGTCAGTTGAATAGTTCCATTTCTAGGTTGACACTGTCAGGTTGGGGTTTTAAGGGGAAAACCATGGATAAAGGAGGTGTTGGACCCAAATGCAATTAAACAGGAGGCAAGATCAGGGGAAAAACAAAAAGCAAGCTTTATTTTAAAGCTGAGCACAAAACCAAAAGCAGACAAAACGGGGACGAGAGGCAAAGTAGCAACCAAGAACAACAAGACAAAGTACAAACAAAAGGACAAAGTACAAATCAAAAGCAAAGCTCAAATCAAAAAACTGCAAAATGCAAAACTCAAGTCCAAGGAAAATCAAAACATAAGACACAAGACATGATACAAAGACAAAGGACATCAAATACAAGAACCCACAATAATAATAATACATTTTATTTATACAGTGTTTTTACAGCTCTCAAAGATGCTTAACATAAAACCAAATACAGAGGAAAAATACATAGAGAAATAAATGAAAAGCACATAGAAGGACAAATAAACAATGTGCAAATAACTATGTGTGTTTGTGATTACGGAAACTGATGGGGGGCACAGAGAAGGACAGCTATTTTTGCAGGTTAAAAGCAGATTTAAAAAGGTGGGTCTTGAGTAATGATTTGAAGGTGGATGGGTTAGAACAGTCACAGATGTGTTTGGGGAGGGTGTTCCAGAGGGAGGGGGCGGCTATGGAGAAGGCTCTGTCGCCCCAGGTGCGGTGCTTGGTCCTGAGCGGGTGTGAGAGGAGGTTTGCATCGGATGATCGGAGGTTGCGGGATGGAGTGTGGTGGTGGAGCAAGTCTGTGAGGTAGGAAGGGGCCTGGTTATGGGCTTTGTGGGTGAGGAGAAGGAGCTTGAAGTTGATTCGATGTGGGACAGGGAGCCAGTGTAAGTTTTGCTGAACAGGGGTGATGTGTTCGTGGGAGCAGGTGTGGGTAAGGAGGGGGGCAGCCGAGTTTTGAATGTACTGAAGATGGTTGAGAACCTTGGATGATGAGCCATAGAGGATGCTATTGCAGTAGTTGAGTCGTGGGGTGATGAATGCATGGATGAGAGTTTCGGCAGCAGAGAAGGAGAATAATGGACAAAAGCGAAACCAGACACAAGAACACAACGAACATGAATCTACAGTCATGACAGTACCCCCCCCCCCCCCAACAAAGATGAAGGCTGAAACTCTCTTGAGGCCGGACCACTGGCTGGGAAACCCTCCTGGGTCTTGGCCGGACAACCGACAGAGGTTCGCAGGGAGCTGGTGGCCTGGGAGCTGATGAAGGGTTACCTGGTTGGATAGCGGGAAGCTGCACCACTGACTCTCTGTTACATAAGAATCTGTATGAATTCGTTGAATGTTTTGTTTGTCTGCAAGTCGAGGGCGATGGAACACTGGAGGGTGAGGAGTGGACGCTGGAGGGTTAGGTTGGATGCTGGAGGGTTAGGACTGGATGTTGTGGGGTTAGGGTCGGGTGCTGGAGGGTTAGGGTTGGACGCTGGAGGGTTAGGGTCGGGCCCTGGAAGGCCAAAGATAAGCTCTAGAAGTTCAGGGTCGATTTCTGGATGGCGACATTTGGATGCTGGAAGGTGAGGGTTGGAAAATGGAGGGCGAGGTTTGATTTCTGGAAGGCGAGGGTTGAAATCTGGAAGCCGGGATTTGGACACTGGAGGGCGAGGTTTGAATTCTGGACGGCGAGGGATGGACGCTGGAGGGTTAGGGTTGGACGCTGGAGGGTTTCTCAGTAAAATACATTTACGAGATTAGTTTGTCATTTGATGAAAGCTTGTTTATTCAGTTCGTTCAAAATCTATAAATTTCCTCCCAAAAACTAGAGTGCACCTTTTTATGTGATGGGAAGTTCTGGAAATACTAAAATGAGGAACTGGATTTGATGAATTTGGCCAAACTTTTATGCACAATCAGTATATTCAATTATAAAAATAACAAATTCAGAGGAATTGGACGAGTCTGTTCTTGAGAAGTTCACACTTTTCTTTTGCATGATGTCACACTTCACACCTTCCGTCTCCACCAGTGCCCACAGCTCCCAGTGTGACTCTAAATATGGTCTGTTAGTGATGACAGCAAGTACAAAACACAGAAACAGAGAAAGAGTGATATTATTTTGAATATTTTGACATGTATACAAGACGAACATCCCAACAAGAAGCAAGTAAAAGATGTGAGAGCTGTGAGAATGTCAACGTGTAGAACGCAGAACTGTTGAACTTCTGAAGACACATTAAAAACTGCAGTTTTGTCTCCTCCCAGTGGCAGAAAGGTTTCTCTACAATAAACTCCACAAAGGTCCTGCAGAAGCTCCTGTCTTCGACCATCGATGTAGGTGATCACAGAAAATCGCGTGAATTTGATCTTAACTTCTTCTGAGTGATTTGGATTGAGACCAGCTGGTGACTTTTCTAGGCCACAAACACTACAATGGGAGAGTCTAAGTGGCTCAGCATTGATCTGTAATTGATTTGAACAAGTCAGGAGAGACACTTGGAGCCATTTTGAAGCAGTTACAGGTCCAAAGATCATGTATGAAGGTCATGGTGTTACGAACCTAGAGGTCATAAATGTATCAATAATCCTCTGTTACCTGTGTGTGTGATTGGTTGCAGGTGTGTCTGAGTGGTTGCAGGTTGCCCAGGGAGCTGATTGGCTGATGCCTTGGAGCCATACTTTCCAGAAGGTCAACATCTTTATATCATAAATCCTTTTTCTTAACCATCTCATGTGAAAATTTATAAATTTTGAGATGCTGGATTTTTGATTTTCGTCCTTATCATCAAAACTAAAACAAAAGATGGTGAAATATTTCATGCTGTGAGAAATTAATCTAGAATATATGAAGGCTGACTCGTTGTTGTTTGGTATCAGTCCTATGATGGCCGTGTCATCATGGTGTTGGTGGGGTGGATGGGGGAGCAGTCCTGGGTGAAGAGCGAGTAGAGGAGTGGGCTGAGGACACACCCCTGTGGTGTGCCAGTGTTCAGGATGAGGGTGGATGATGTGTGGCCTCCCATCCTGATCCATTACTGATTTCTGCAACCAAATCAATGTTGATGTTTTACCAACCCTAACCAGAGCATGAACCCAGCATTCAACCTAAACAAAGGTAAAGTTGAAACATTTAGTTTGAACTTCTGGTGATTGGTCAGGTTTCTTTGCACTGTTAGAAGTTGTCTAATTATCTATTAGCAGCTTCTGTTTGGTGGGTACCTGAGGATGAACAGACAGCCATCAATGGATTACCTTTAAACTGAATGAATATATATGGTGGCCACTTTATTCGGTACACCTGAACCTATAACCCAATCACCAGAACCCACAGACATGTTGAACCTTCACGTTTCTTCTTGTTTCTATGCTGTGGCCTCACTTTGCTCATGTTCTGGTGCCGTTCAGACACAATAAGCGTTGACTTTCTCTCCGACTCTGCAGCCCTCACCCAGCCCGTACACCACCACCGTCCTTAAAGTCCACTTCCTGACATGAAAGTCAGCTCATATACAAGCGTGTGTAGGAACACAAGCCTTTGTCTCTGCATCTTAAATTGGTCTCATTTCAGCCATGATTACCTTTAACCCAAATCGACTCCTTTTTCCAGCATATGGGACTGAAAGCCCCCATATCCTGGCCTAACAAATCCTCTCCTCTCCACAAGTGGGAAGATGTTGTTTTTCTTGCAATAAACAGATCACCAGAGAGCATCTTTTAGTAATTTACAACAACTAAGCACATCTGGTCTGTTCCCCTTCCTCCAAAGAAGATGAACCCCTTTTCCTCAGGTCAAACAAGGTCAAGCCCGATAGAGTTTTCTTTGGTCACACCAAAAGGAAGGAGGACTGGTTTCTAACATAGATGTGGTGATTTAAGATGTCGTACTAATCTACGTGTCTCTCCGTCTAGAACATTCTCCAGTGGGGGAAGGCTTAATGGGAAACCTAATCTGTGTGTTCTTCTCCTCACATGTCCAACTGTTATTTACGAACGTTGTTGTTCCTGGGTCTGACATACCAATCCCCCTTTGCAGTCTTCTGTTCTCACCCCAATTCAAATAAGTCCTAAATAACTAATAAACTGCATCTCAATTTCTTAATTTTAGCAGATTCCAAAATAGCGTAAGAAGGTCATCCAATAGATCTTTCCCATGTTATTGTCAAGCCCAAATGAAGTTTATTACTCAATAAGTTTGAGGTCAACAGAAACCCCTCCCCTTTGTCGATGGAGGAGAGATTTGAAGATCATCATTCCTTGTGTAATACTTGTGTTATTTACCAGTTAAATGTCTGATATGTTTTGTTAAAGATAGAACTACAAGGAATATGTATAAGTCCTTGGTTCTACGGTGTATTGTATACTTTATTGTTACATGTTGTATACTTTGGTGCTTCATGTCTTAATCAGGTTATAATTCTCTTGAATGACAAATGATCATTATCATGTTGCATCTTTTCACAAAGGCAAAAATTCAACTTTTAAGATGGAGAAGTTCCAGGAAGGTTAAAACACGATTTCAAAACATTAAATCCAATAGTATAGTTAGATTAACTTTTTGGGAGCCTCAACTCAGATCACAGGAGGTGTGACACTATCAGCCGGCTCCAGTTCATTCTGACTGCTGCAGGTCATAAATCAGACACTCTCCCCTTCTCTCACTCTCTTTTTCTCCAGGTTCTCTCCCTGTTCTCTTCTCCCCCTGCTTCTTCTCCTTCTTCTCTTCACTTCTTTGTTTTTCATTTTTATTTTTATTTTTAAAGTTATCTTTACTTTTATTCTTGCAACAAGTTCTAAGACAAGCAAACTGAATTCCTACTTTAAGTGTTTTACTTTAATCCAAGTTTTAATAGAACAAATTCTTTTCTTTTTGATTTTTGATTTTATACTGTTAAAGTATCACCGCCTGATTCAGAAGAAGTTGAATTAGTTTCAGAATCAGAACTTAAGTACCACTACTTGAAACCACCAAGAAAAGTCTTTTTCAAGACTGTGATCATCTGATGAAGAACGTTGCAAGCCTTGCAAGGAGTCTCCAACAAAAAGAGACTTTGTGTGCTCCCAGCTGAGACCGACTCTGCCCCCAGCGCTCCCAAAGCAGAAACCCCGCTGGACCTTCGGACCAAGAGTTCCTCAACAGAGTACCGGCCTTCCCACTGGCTACTGGACCGACGCGCCGTGTCGTAGTCCAACCCAGAACTCTCAAGAACATCAAACTTCAGTGCCTCCTGGAGGCAGCTGGATCCACACACGTGAGAATGAGTGGTGTCTAAAGTTCTGACTTCTGTCTAAAGTTCTGACTTCTGTCTAAGTTCTAACTTCTATCTTTTGAACTGAAGAGAATTAAGATTAGGGTCTCATAGTATTAAAAATTACTCCCGTAATATTTAATATATATATAACCCGACCCTTTAACTTTACCATCTACCGACGGTCACACAACATTATTACTTTCCTTATTACAGTCTTTACCTTTTCTGTTATTTGTTGTTCGTCTAAAATTGTCATGTCATTTATTTTACTCCAAATTATTTAGTCAATAAACATATATAATCGTTTGTCTTTGTCTGGAACTGAATTTTAATATGGAGAACCCATGGATACGTGCAAAGAAGTCCCTACTTCAGAATATTGAGACTGAATAAATTGATTTTGAATGGACTCTAACCGTCCAAGCCAACTGGTACAGTTAGGTGTTTGGAATAATGTCCTCCGGATTATTCCAGTAATTAAACACGGAGGTGGTGCCCCATTTACGAGTGTAAATTAATTACCAGTGATTAATTATCATATATATGTCAAAGTAGTGTATGAGCAGTGTCTCCTACATTATATATTTATGGTGCTGCCCATGTCAGGCCCATATACTATCCTACACGTGTGAAAGTGACATGACACGAATCATACGACCGTCAGTTCAGCATAGATGAGACAAACAAATCTGAACATGTGTAGTTTGCAGGAACACACATTTCCAGCTGTTTTTCCTCTGTCACTGTATTTATCTTAAAAAACACAGCAGGCATCATAAAGTTCAACGGGCACGTGACCCCAAACAAGCCTCAGTTGTTCCCCCATGAGGCCTGAGTGCACATTTATTTGCAGAATACACAAATCAGTTATCTCTTGAATGTTTTCCTGACTGTGGTGCATTAAAAACACCTTTTCAAACACTCTCCATCTCTCGAGACAGTTTCTTGAGCGGCTTCAGTATCAGATGTCGCAATCATTTACTTATAGAACACATACAAGTTGATAAAAACGTAATCTTTCTCTTGAATCTGTTATAACTATCTGACATCTGATGTAACTGCGTTACTGACAAATAGGAAGCGTTGGTGTTTATTAGTCAAACAAAGAGAGACACAGATAAAGACTCTATGGCTTTGTGCTGTTATACGAAGTGTGTGTCCAGTAGTCCAGGAAGATTTTTGTGAAGTGCGTATCGAGGCTTGTGTCGATGACGTATGTAGTGACGTTCGAAGCCTCGCGAGCCGGCTGTACCACGTGACTGATTCAGGTTTGCGGCTTTGGCGTGTGTTTCGAAATATGAGGGGCAACGAAACGCAATGGAGGTCCCCCATCACCTCAAATCCTTTCAAAAAACATTGGGCTGTGTGCACAGGTAGTTGAGTGGTTAGAGCGTATGTCACAAATGCAGCGGACCCCGGTTCGAATCCCGGCCGGAGTACATTTCCTGCATGTCACATGCCCCTCTCTCTCCCATATTTCCAATCTATCTGCTGTCATAAATAAAGGTGTCTATGACTGGAAAAAATCTTAAAAAAAAAAAAAAGAAACTGCCCAAAGCCCAGCACAGTGGAGAAGTTGTTGTTTTTGAATAAAAATGAATACAATTTCCTCATTGTATGTGTTACATTTTGTCCCGAGTATCATATTCACATCACAACCCTCTCCCCAATTTGTTTCAACTTTCCCCTCTGTCATCATTCTATCAGAAAAACAGACACTATATTAATGAGTATAGTATTTGTTTATTTGCATTATCATGGAAGCACAATTCAATCAAAGCTTCACGCCCTGGTGTCATTATAAACACTCTGCCTGTTTTACATTCATTGTCCACTTGATGGCACAGTAGAGCAAATAAAGCACCATGAAGCTTCGGCCCATGTGTAAACCAATTGGATGAAAAGCTTCAATGCTTCATGAAGCTTTATCTCGCCATCACTAGTGAACACCCAGACAGCTGAGTTCCTGTTCTCAGCTCAGATGGAAACTGTGGTCAGTTAGTCGCTTCAGTCTGAGAGAACATGAGGTTGAATATCTGCAGCTGCCTGCTGGTCTTTGTTCTGGGATGTAAAGTCACTGCAGGTAAGAATATTGTTGTTAGATTCTGTTCGGTGCCGTCTGTCCTTAGCGTCGTTCAGAGTCGTAGTTTCATCGAGTTTGTGGTTCAACATCGAAGTGAAGTTCACAAGAAGTCTGACAGCTCGTAGTCAAAGTGTCATAAAGTGGTTAACAGTTCAGGAAGTGCGTTAGAAGCTAGTCGCGATTTATTTACATAAATAAAGAGCAGAACTAAAGCTTTAACTGTTCTTTTCCAAACGTCTGACCTTCATCTCATCAGATATTTGGTTGTTGCTTTTTTGTGGATAAAGAACCGAATCAGTCAATTGATCTTTATTTGTACAAGAGCACCAACTCACAACAGAAGTCATGACACATTACAAACTGAGCAGGTTCAGAACAAACTCCTGGATTCATTTATTCACGGAGACTCAACATTTTCCTCATGAGCACGAGGATCCAACAGCAGCGCAAATAAAACAGACTCGTAACAGGAAGAAAACCTCGAGCACAACCGGACTCAATGCTGGGTGGTCCGTCTATGTGTCTCGATCAAATCTGGTCCAGTTTCTGTCAGAATGCCACCAGACACACAACATAACAAGAACTCATTTTGCTGCCAAAGTAGAAGTCAGATGAACTTTAGTTTTCACTCGTGAGGATGTTTTAGACAATTGTGGCGTAAACCTCGTCTGCATCTTTAGACTGAAGGTGGTTTTCACTCAAGGTCGTGTTCAATAAGTACTCAATAAAATGTGATTCTGACTCTGATATTAAATCACTTTTGATTTTCTTGCAGTATTAAGATGCAGACAGATGTGTATTTCATTGTAAAAGTGTAAATTGTTTATTTTCATTTGCAGAAATAAAACATGAAGTAGTCCAGGAGAAGCAGTCAGTCTCTCTGCCTTGTCCTCACTCTGTGGAGGGTGAAGTGACATGGAGCAGAGAGATGAACGGACACAGAGTTGACATTCTTACAACTGGTGATGACAGGGAGAAGCTACACATTCCTGGCAGATGATACAATTTACAGTCAGATCCTTTTAAATCACTTTACATTCGCAGAGTTATCATCTCAGACTCTGGAACATACTTGTGTAATAATGAAGCAGCGGTGGAGCTGACGGTGATCCCATCAGGTAACATCCAGTTTCACACCGTTGGCCTCTGAGTTAGACAGTGTGAGCAGAATATGCAATAAACAATATGTTTCTCATTATCCAGGAACAACCAGATGCTCTGTTAAAGTAACAACCAGCATCGTTCTCAAATGCCCGTCTGAGTTCACTGGGTCACATGTTCCAACATGGACCAGACAGAAGAATGGAACAAACATCACTGTTTACCCTCAGAATATTGAAACACAGCACATGGCACACTTTCTCTATTCAACCGACAAAAAGACGTTGACCATAACACGAGTGCAGCATGTTGATGCTGGACAGTACTACTGTGATGGAAAACCTGTTGTGTACCTGGATGTGATGGAAGATGAGCAGTCTGACACCGACAGAGGTGAAGGACGAGGTATTTATACTTTACAGTGTGCTAAAACAGAAAACAATGCTAACAGGCACAAAATGTCTCCGATATGGTGAAAACATTGTTTCAAGTTGTGTAGGAAAATAAATGTATCAAAGAAACCCTGATGAACAAGAAGCTATGGGTCCTTTTTAAAAACATAACGTGAAAATAGAAAGAATTCTGCATCAAAATGTCTAAAAACTACCAGAGAATGTTGAGTTGATGGTGATTACGTAAATATGTAATTTAGTGCGGAAAAAGTAACTTTATCACTTTCCAGGATGTTTGGTGGGTCAGTATTTCAATCACTACACATTATAACAGCATCCATATGATTATAAACTGTCCGCGGGTTTAGATTGACAGGGGGACAAATGGGAACCATGACGTCATCATCATGACATGTACCGTCACGCCTCTTTAGGAGCCATAGCAACGGCTTTCTGTGTGAATTACACGGCGGTACAGCGGAGATGCTTCGCTCTGTGTGAATCACCATCGGTGGAGAATTGGCGAAACCAACTCTCCGGAGATAATGCGGAGACGCTGTGTAAAAAGGGCTAGTGACGTCTCTACAATAAGCTGGCGCCCTCTGCCGTTGCGGTCGTGTATCGACACCCAGTCAACTAACCGCATGTGTCAAAGGTTAGACCCCAGTTATAAGACGACCACACTTTTTCACATTATTTTTTATCGAAAAAAACCTTGTCCTATATTCGGGTCAATACGGTACTTTATCTCTAGCAGGCTTTCTATCTAAAGGGCTCTGGGCAAAGGTTTGTCCATTGGCCTCTTTGTGATCCAATGGCCTTATTTGCTACTAAAAGTGTGGTAAACCGAGGTGATCTCAAGTAAATTGGATCTTATTATCTATTATAATTAATAATCTTTTCTGATAATCATTAATTATCATTGATAACCAAATGTAACCCAGATATCTCTATTAATATTGCATGAAGCACAACAGCAGACCTGACTGTTTCCAGACAGATCAGGGGTCATATTCACCAACATTCTTAGCAGGTTTCAGAGCTCCTAATTTGCTTTGAAGTGATTCGGTCCATCAGGTGCCATACATGCAGTTGGTCCTGTTTTATTATGGTTCATGTTCAGTTCAGGGCACTACTGATTTGAAACCTCTACTCAGGACATGTGATGAAACGGTTAATCTAGAGACCTGCTATAAACAAACACCTCCTGAACTTACCACGCTTGCTCTTAGCCAAACAGCCAGTTCTGTTGATAGATTAGCAGAACACCAGGGTGACTGAGGTACTAATTGCCAGTAGTGATCAGGGACTGAGGACGTAACACAGAGATGGAGAAGAAAGATGAAAACAGGGAACAGTGGAGGAAGAAAAGGGAATATATTCTGGCAGCAGCAGGGAACGTGGTGGGCATTGGCAATGTGTGGAGATTCCCCTACCTGTGCTATAAAAACGGAGGAGGTGAGCTGGAACATAGTCCTTTCTATATTTTTTCTTTCCTCTCTTATTCAAATCTTTTTTTGTATTTCTTAGTATTCTAAGTGCTGTACTTATTGTATGTCTGTCTACCTGCTATTGTGACAAGTGAATTTCCCCACTGTGGGATGAATAAAAGTCTAAAGTCTAAAGAACAATATTTTACATGATTGTACCACTGATGAAAATCTTTCATGCAGTCTTTACAGGGAAAGGTAATCTTTCATCTGTTTCTTCATCACATCCACAGTCAATTAAGAAGCAGAACAGTTTTTATGGAATAAATGTAAATGTAGGATTTTCAACCTCAGGCATCTGTATCAGATGCCGCCTGGACCCCTTCAGGGTGACCTCGAGGAGGACCCAGAACACGCTGGAGTGATCCGCCTTGGGATCCTCCTGGAAGAGCTGGAGGCAGTGTCCGGGGAGAGGGAAGTCTGGGTGTCCCTGCTCAGACAGCTGCCCCCGCAACCCTGCCCCAGATAAGCAGAAGAAAATGGATGGATGGATGCTAATTTGGAAAGGATAGCATAGGACTTGCAGAGTAAGGAGTAAGGAGTCCTAGTTTAAGAGTTATTTGGGTAACTTCTCAATGCAACCTTGAGCAAGAAAGAGATAAAAGAAATGCACTCTTATGGGCAGGAAATGGACAGCATCAGAGACAAATCATAAGAATGATATATACTGTTTCAAACAGTGTTCTGGGACCTTATTTTCCTCTCAGAACAGCTTATTCATTCACTTATGGGGGAAAATAATGTATTATTTCCTTATTAATATTGTAAATATTAAAATTCTTAGTTTGGATTTCTTAAGATAACAACAAACATGAACATTCCAACAAAATGAAAAAGAACTTACTGTAAATGACACATGAGGGGTTATACACACATGGACAGTCATGGTGGTACATGTATTCAATGCTTTAGTAAAAGTACAAAGTATTATTCTGAATTGCAACTTGGGGTATTAGTTACCTTTTAACTGTTGATCATCTCTAGCAGGCTTTCTGTCTAAAGGGCTCTGGGCGAAGGTTTGTCCATATGTCCTGCCTCTTATTATTTATTATAATTAATAATTATCTCTGAAAACAAAGTATATAGTGCCCCTTTATTTAAGCTAACATCAGTTCATTTATTTCAAAGCTTATGAGTGAAACTTGGCTAACATGGCTTTGCAATTAAAACCATTGCTTGTTCCAGACAAGTAAACAGTTTGGTCGGTGTGATATCACGTTGTACCTGTTGTGGCGGTCCTCGCTGTCATGACACCCTGGACGAACGTCACCTCCAGCGCAAATAACTTATTCATTAAAGTAATTGTTGGAAATTGGAACCACACACAAAATAACAGCTATAATGAAATATATTAAACCACCAATTAAAACCACCAACCACTAACCAACTTCTTCCATCACTGTCGTTTTTGGGGAATACAAAGTCAGATGGTACCTCATTAGTATACACACATTATTAACAGCGTTTAGAGTGGTGGAACATCATCATACCCAGAAATAATAACATAGCTGTCTGCAAAGTACTTTGCAGGGATGCGCGCACACACACACACACACACACACACACAGGAAAAGTGGGTCTTCATCCTCAGGATCACACAGACGGCTCCTCATCCCGGCGCCAAAATATTTAAGAAGTGTCCCTGCATTTGCATTAAAATACAACACATATGATCAATGCATGAATATCACAATTAAATAAACATGTTATTAGGCATCATTTATCCAACTTTTAATGATTTCTGGTAAGAGGAAGTGTGGATGGCCTCCAAAAGTAATTGTTTGTTTCCGTCTGTGCAGGTGCCTTTCTGTTGCCCTACTGTATCTTCGCCTTGCTGTGTGGTGCGCCTGTCTTCCTGATGGAGACTGTGATTGGTCAGTTAATGCAGGAAGGCTCGGCTACCTGTTGGACAAAGCTCTGCCCACTGGCACAGGGTAATCACATTATTCCTGGTCACCTTTAAAGACAAAATGTCACAGCTCTGTGAGTCTGTGTATGGTTCTATATATGTTGAATGTATTGAGCATTTACAAGAAACAATTTGAAAGATGTCGATAGAATTTGAGAGTGGAGACAACCGCCTCGATGTCTATGTGTTGTGATGCAGAGATGTCTACTTGAATTAACATGCAAACAGCTGGTGGTGAACAGTCCTGTCTTATAACACCATTTCGTACAGAAAGTGCTAGTCAAATAGCTCAGACTTTGAGCTGGGAGACATTGCAGCTGTTAAGAGTAATAATGAACAAAATCAACTGTTAAGTTGTCAAATAGTCTTACTTCTATTTTACTTACTGAAGAGAAAAATACAACCATATACCTTCTGAATATAATTTTTCTCTTAGCAAACAACAAAGATGAACTTAATCACCGTCTTATGTCAAACTAGAGCTCTTTTCATTCATACTTGACATAAACATTCAGCACATTCTTGATTTCCCCTCTGTCATGTGCTGTCAAAGTGTATTAAAGATATTGCGGCAATTTCAATTAAATCCCAGTAGAGTTCCTTAACAAGTTTTCTCAACAGCAATTTAGTCTTTGTTGACTATTTAGTCTTCACTGCTGGAAGAGTAGAGAAACCAGCCTTGCATGTTGTGGCAAATGCCATCAAAACCTTCAAGGCTGGCGCAGGATGTGCTTGACATGACTTTGCCTTGGTCCAAAAATCTTTGGCTTTCGTTTGATCTGCAATTGCAGTGCTCGCTCAGATTACCAGTCAGTCAGCTGCTTCTGAACTGACAGCTGTGGGACGGGGAGGGAAACTTCAAATGGGTTATGAATCCACATCTGAGACGTGTCCGTGTTTAATCTGGAGTGGCGAAAGTAGGATATTGACTTAAACAGGAGTGGCATCAAGTACATATATGCAGGAGACACTGCTCACACACTACTTTGATATATATATGATAATTAATCACTGGTAATTAATCTTACACTCGTAAATGGGGCACCACCTCTGTGTTTAGTTCTTGGAATAATCCGGAGGAAATTATTCCAAACACCTAACTGTACCAGTTGGCTTGGACAGTTAGAGTCCATTCAAAATGAATTTATTCAGTCTCAATATTCTGAAGTAGTGACTTCACTGCACGTATCCATCAGTTCTCCACATTAAAATTAAGTTCCAGACAAAGACAAATGATTATATATGTTTATTGACTAAATAATTTGGGGTAAAATAAATGAAATGACAATTTTAGTCAAACAACATAACAGAAAAGGTAAAGACTGTAATTTGGAGAGTAATAAAGTTGTGTGACCATCGGTAGATGGTAAAGTTAAAGGGTCGGGTTATATACAGTATATATTAAATATTACAGGAGTAATTTTTAATACTAACGAGACACTAATCTTAATTCTCTTAAGTTCATAAGATAGAAGTTAGAAGTCAGAACCTAGACAGAAGTCAGAACTTTAGACACCACCCATTCTCATGTGTGTGGATCCAGCTGCATGAAGACGTTCAGCCTGTTTTGTCTGGGATTCAGGAGGCACTGAAGTTTGGTGTCCTTAGAGTTCTGGGTTGGACTACGGCACGGCGCGTTGGTCCAATAGCCAGAGGGAAGGCCGGTACTCTGTTGAGGAACTCTTGGTCCGAAGGCCCATCGGGGTTTCTGCCTTGGGAGCGCTGGGGGCAGAGTCGGTCTCAGCTGGGAGCACACAAAGTCTCTTTTGTTGGAGACTCCTTGCAAGGCCTCTGAAGCAGACAATGACTGCAATGCTCTTCATCAAATGATCACAATCTTGAAAAAGACTTTTCTTTTGTTGTTTCAAGTGGTGGTTCTTAATTTCTGATTCTGAAACTAATTCAACTTCTTCTGGATCAGGCGGTGATACTAAACGGTATATTAAAATCATTGTATTTAATGTTTTGAAATCGTGTTTAACCTTCCCAAAACCTTCACCATCTTAAAAGTTGAATTTTTGCCTTCGTGAAAAGATGCAACATGACAATGATCATTTATCATTCAAAAGAATTATAACCTGATTAAGACATGAAGCAATAAAGTATACAACATAAAACAATAAACTATACAATACACAGTAGGACAAAGGACTTATACATATTCCGTGTAGTTCTGTCTTAACAAAACATATCATACATTTAACTGGTAAATAACACAAGTATTACACAAGGAATAATGATCTGCAAGTCTCTCCCATCTTCACCAAGGGGAGGGGCTGGTTTCTGTTGACCTCAAACTCATGAAGTAATAAACTTCATTTGGGCTTGATAATAACATGGGAAAGATCTATTGTATGACCGTCTTACGCTATTTTGGAATCTGCTAAAATTAAGAAATTAAGATTGTAGTTTATTAGTTATTTAGGATGTATTTGAATTTGGATGAGGATAGAGACTGCAGTGGGATTCGAATGTCAGACCCAGGTACAACAACGGTCGTAAATTACAGTTGGACATGTGAGGTAGAAGAACACACAGATTAGGTTTCGCACCTTGCCTTCCCCCACTGGAGAATGTTCCAGAGGGAGAGAGATGTAGATGAGTAAGACATCTTAAATCACAACTGTGTCTGTGTTAGAAACCAGTTCTCTCTACTTCTGATGTGGAGAAAGAAGACTCTATCGTGTTTGACCTCGTTTGACCTGAGGAAAAGGGGTTCATCTTCTTTGGAGGGGAGGAAAAAGACCAAATGTGCTTAGTCATTGTAAATTACTAAAAGAAGGTCTCTGGTGATCTGTTTATAGCAAGAAAAACAATCGTCCCCCCTCTGTGGAGGAGAGAAGATCTGCCAGGTCAGGAGGTGGGGGGGCTTTCAGTCCCATATGCTGGAAAAAGGAGTCGATTTGGGTTAAAGGTAATCATGGATAAATGGGACCACTTTAAGATGCAGGGACAAAGGCTTGTGTTCCTACATTTATATTTAGGACATTTAGCAGAAGCTTTTGTCCAAATTGACTTACAGTTATTCATACATACTGATGGTGGTGGCTGCCGAGCAAGTTCCCGACCAGAACATCAGGAGCAGTTGTGTGTTCAGTGTCTTGCCCAAGGACACTTTGAGATGCAGACCAGTGGAATCAAACCAGCAATCTTCTGATAACAAGACACCGGCTCTTCCCCCGAGCCACCGCCGTCCCCCATCCACCTACAATGGAAAAACAATGATCTTTTCTGTAAACACGATGTCTACTTTGCTTACTGACATTACAGTCATTTCTTGCTCCCCTGTGTTAAAATATGAGAATAAATAGGTTTACCAATCACAAATAAAGAACTTCCATACTTTATTCCTCAGAGTCCTCAAAGAGAAACTGTACCACTCAAATTAGCTACATACAAAAAAAACTTTCAATCTACTTTTATTTAGCAGATTAGCTTGAACAAAGCTCACCAGTTCCACATTATAATGTTAAATGTATCTTCCAGGTCTACTTAACCACACAACAAATGCAATTTCACAACATTTACAAAGTATTCCAGTATCCAAATATGTTAAACACAAATCACAGTTTAGCATAGCCACAGCAAATGATTTACCTGAAAGTATTTGGGATGACTTATCGCAGTAAAGCTGAAACTGAGGTGTTTTGTGTGTCATCTCCCTCCAGGAACTGGCTTTTCTGTCATAATGGTCCAGCTGTATGCCAGACTATACAGCATCGTTCTGGCCTGGGCGCTCCTCTACCTCATCTACTGTTTCAGAGACCCTCTGCCCTGGACCACCTGCAGCAATCCATGGAACACAGGTCGGTGTCAGATCAGAGCGGGCAGCAGATTACATAGCTACCAGACATGCACCCCTTTACATTAATGTCATGACTACATGTTGGCATCATCTCCAAACATTAACTAATCACCTTTATGCAGAAGTTGTGATGGCAGTCTCTCTGATATTAATGTGTCACTTTCAACACAGCACAAGTCTTAGTTAAATGCTGTCAAACGCCTACAGGCTGCAGCAGCACGAGGTAAAGCATGCAGAGAGAAATGCATGCAGTGTACCACGTTCTGAGATCACTGTCATAAATATAACATTTCAATCTAAATCTCTTTTGCATAAAGACAGTAAAGTTACTGTGGCCCAGACTTGGTATTTCCTACGGAAGCCCTAAACGGCCATGCGTTAATACATTTTATTTCCTCGGTTTTACCGAGATAACGGAACAATTTTCGAGATCTTGAGATAACGAAACTTTGTTTTTCTGAGATAAAGAGTTGTATTAAATATCTTGAATATGAATATTATTAACTCAAATTGTTACTATGAGGGAAATCTGTAGGCTCAGTTGTTGTCAGCTGACATCACCAGTTCAATCACCTCTTGCACAACACAATTAGCACCTCACTTCCCCCAGCAGGACTGACAGTGGCCGACTGAAGAGACAATACCAGATATGGGTGTGTGTGTGAATGTGAATGTGTGTATGCATGTGTAAGTGGTGTGCATGTGTTTGTATATGAAAAGGAGGTAGACAATGTACAGTGTAACAGTAATGTTGACTTGGGGTGGAAACCTTAAAACAGCCATTTATTTACATTGACAATCCAATAGAAAGACCAGAAAGACACGTCTCAAGTCTGCTAAATGTCAATGCTGTAGCAAGAAAAGGGAACAGATTACATATTTTTTCCTTCTGAATCTTAATCGTACAAGTCCAGTCTATAATCATTCTGATGAGCATTTCAGTCACATGATATTAAGATTGATTTGCCTTCCCATCAACAGACAGATGTGTGGAGCTCACCTCTGCAAACAGGACTGCAGTCAACAGTGGCAACCTGACAGCAAACTGGACATCACACAAGTCTTCAGTCTCTGAGTTCTGGGAGTGAGTTAAAGTTATAATCAGTCCTTCTGCAAAATGCTTTTTTTTTGTGATTGTTGTGGGCAAAAATCCTTGATTATGAGGCTCATTTTCTTTAAAAAATGCAATGGAATATGGAGGATATTTATGCAACTTCATGCGCTGAAATTGTGGGAACTTGCAAAAACTGCGGTTGTGATTCCCTCAATACTCTGTTCTCACGAGGCTACTTCCTCAATGTAAAGAGTCGTTTCTATTGACTTCCTATGTAACAGCATACTACATCACAGAAAGTGCTGGGAATTATTAAGTTCTCATCTTGTTTTATTAACCTAACCTATTCATACTTTTATAAGCTTTAATCTTGTAGGCTACTGACCTTGACTCTTTCAGCCCTAGAAACTGTTTTGGAAGTTGATGCCAACAAATAATTTGCCTCCACTGTCATGTAACACACCTCGATGTTTTGCACTTTTGTTGGCAAATGTGAGTGATTTTCATAAATGTGCGGACTTTGTTAAATTATGCGATCGCATAATGGCGTTTTTCTGGAGGGTATGCATAATAAACTAGTACTTCAATTGAGTGGTGCTATAGTTGTTAACTCAGTTCACCTCATTTGGTGACTTGTAAAAAGGAGTGTTACCAGTAATTCTTCATGCATGTGACATCACTGACTGTCTGGAGTGTCGACTCAGGAGAGGAGTGCTGTCCATGTCGAGGGGAATCGAGGAGGTGGGTTCAGTCCAGTGGGAGCTGCTGCTGTGTCTCCTGGCCAGCTGGGTCATCTGCTACTTCTGCATCTGGAAAGGAGTCCGCTCCACAGGAAAGGTCTGGACCAACCACACACTGTAGTTTAAATCTAACTTGGGTAAATTCAATTTTTACATTTTATTTTAACTACACATACATGGGCCCAAAATACACACAGAGACATGGCTGTCACATAGAATTTAGGAGTTAGGTACCTAGCTCATGGGCACCTCAGCAGTGACTAGCACCTTTGCATCAAGAAAGAAAAAAGTAAGGCTGTAAAGTGAGTTTGTTGAGGTCTTTGATACAAACATGCAGACAGCTCCCTCTGTCGGAATCATCGTAAACAGCAGTAGATCAGGAGGTCTCTGATTTTTGTCACTTGTTTGTGTGCTCACTGTTTTTATTTTATTCTAAGTAAATAGAAAATTCTTTAATGTTTGTGCCTCATTTGCATTCTGATGTACTTTTAATTTATCGCTTGTTTCTTTCTTCAGTTTTTATTTGGAGTGATATTTTTGACTGAACATTGATTATGAAAATGACTTTGATGTGTCACGCAGTTGAGGGAAACAGGATGTGGACCCAAATGCAGTTACTCAGACAGGAGGCAGGATCAGGGAGAAACACAAAGCTAACTTTATTTTCAAAGCTGAATGATACAAAAAACCAAGGAGACAGACAAAAGGGGACACAAAGCAAAGTAGCAACCAAGGCTAAAGCAGCTAAACAAAGTGCAAACAAAAGCAAATTTCTAATCAAAAATGCAAGAATTAAAATCCAAAAAACACATACCACTGGCAGACTAGAGACATGCAAGGAAACACTAGGAACTCAAGAAGGACATCACTCAAACACAAACACCAGACCAAAGCAATGAAGGGACAAAGACACGAGGGAAAGCAGAGGCTAAATACACAGACACTAACGATGAGACGAGGAACAGGTGAGGAGAGAGAGGAGCGAGGAGGCAAGGTGAGGTAACGAGGAGGGAAGCACAGAGGAGAAAACACTGACAGACAGAGGGAGACAAACATGCACAGAGGGAGGAACACAGGAGACACCTAAGAAATGGAAATCAAATACAAGACACCATAAAACACAGAACCATGACACGATGCAGTAGGGCGCCAGCTAGAGTCTTGCCTCGGAGCACCAAATTGGTGTTTCTAGAACCTAATGCAGTGATTGTATATGGCTAGCTATATGCTGAATAACACTTATATTTCAGGTGGTGTATTTCACGGCTGTGTTTCCCTATGTGATGCTGGCCGTCCTGCTGGTTCGGGGGTTGACCCTGCCAGGAGCCCTGCAGGGCGTCAAATACTACCTGTATCCAGATCCTTCTCGTCTGGCAGACCTCCAGGTGAGACACCTTGGACAAATTGTTTGTGAAGTGGTGTATAAGGTGAGGGGTTTTTTATTATTTACGATGAAATGTAAGTGTCACACCTTTGTTGATTAGGTGTGGCTGGAGGCTTGTACTCAGGTATTATTCTCATACGGTGTTGCATCAGGAGCCATGATCACATTGGGCAGCTACAACAAAGTCAAAAACAACTGTTACAGGTGAGTCATGTGATCAGTAGTTCCACTGACACGAGCTAACGCCAAGCTTTTTTTGTAATGCTGTGTGTGTGTGTGTGTGTCTGTGTGTGTGTGTGCAGGGACAGTCTGTGGTTGTGTGCGCTCAACAGTTGCACCAGCTTTGTTGCAGGCTTCGCAGTCTTCTCTTCTCTGGGCTTCATGGCCCACGAACAGGGAATGCCCATCAACATGGTGGTCGAGTCAGGTATGAAGACCAACGCTGCTTTCTGTCAAAAATGCAACCAAGGCTTTTTTTGTGATTGTATATGAGTCAAACCTTCGTGTAAAAGCATAATTACGATGAAAGAGGCACTTTTAAGATTTACCGGAGTTTAGTTTTCGGGTCAAACAAAAATCTACACATGAACACGAGCATTGAGAACATTGTTTGTGTACACAGAGTTTACTAAAAAGAAGGTTTTTGGACGGCTCACATTAGCAGTAGCATCTCCGGCGCACCACAAAAAAAAACAGTCAAAACATTGTAGAAACAGCAAGTTAAGTTAAGTTAAGGGAAAAGAGGAGTGCCTGGTGTGACTTTCTGTTGAGTGAGACAGAGTTTACTAAAAAGTTTTCGGACAACTCACGTTAGCAGTAGCACCTCCGGCGCTGCTATCGTACGAGTGCACGTAGCACTCCCATTGAAAACAAGCTTGCCTGAAAACAAAACTACGGTAAATCTTAAAAGTACCTCTTTCGTCGTAATTATGCTTTTACATGAAGGTTTAACTAGATTTACAAATAAAGCCTTGGTTGCTTTTTGGCGAGAGTTTCACTATAATGTGTCGTCAAGAGCCAATATTAGATTACTTATGGGGGGGAAATGTATCGCAGAATGGGCCACTTCATGATGTCACGTTAAGAGGTAAGTCATCAACACCACTACGAAGCATGTTCTAATATTTCAAAGGGTACATCTTCACAATAGAATTCACAAAACAACAGGAACTTCCTAGTGCAGAATTTACAGAACTTAATCTATCTTCTAGAGCTGGTCCCTACACAAGTCTGCAGGAGAATAAACAAAAATCTATGGCAAGTGGAGAGGACAACTACTGAAATGTCCCCTCGATCCTGCAGGTCCCGGGCTGGCTTTCATCGCTTTTCCTCAAGCTGTAACCATGATGCCTCTTCCTCAGCTGTGGGCTGCCTGTTTCTTCATTATGCTCTTTCTGTTGGGACTCGACACAGTGGTAAGACGAAGAAGACTCACCAAATAGACCAACTGCTGGTGACCTGCACAATATTCATTTAATATACGAAGATATGCTAGTTCAGTGAACAACAACGGCAGAATTTTTTGGAACATGTTGCAGGCATCCAATTCAAAATGAGTGAATGTTTGCAAAAAACAGTAAAGTTTATCAGTTCGAGCATTAAATATCTTGTCTTTGTAGTGTATTCAATTGGATATAAGTTGAAAAGGATTTGCAAATCATTGTATTCTGTTTATTTACATTTTACACAACGTCCCAACTTCATTGGAGCTGGGGTTTGTAACTATAACAGCAAACGCATCAATACCTCTGAGAAAACAGACCACAGATATAAATAATTATATCTCCGATATCAAATACTGAGTGAAGTTTAGAGAGATTGAAGAGCAGACATCAGTCAGTAGCAGGCCTCTCCACACTACATGTTTGATAAAGTTGTTTTCTTAGTTTGCAGGTTTGGAGACTCTAACATCGTCAGTGATTGACATGTTCCCAGGACAGATGCGTCGACCCTGGCGCAGAGAAATCTTCCTCATCTTCTTCTGCTCTTTCTGCTTCCTCATACAGATCTCACTCACCACTCAGGTACTACTCACCTGTGAAATCAAACTCATCAGCTAACATTCAACATATTCTCATACCAAAGGAGCAATTTCTTCTGCATTGTCCAGGGAGGAGTGTACCTGTTCCAGCTGTTTGACTACTATGGTTCTAATGGAGCATGTCTCTTATTTGTGTGCCTGGTCGAGTGTGTTGCTGTCGGCTGGGCCTTTGGTAAGTGGTGTGAACATGATGTTGCAATTATTCTGTAATTTACTAGACATAATTGTACTATCCATTTATCGTTCCCCAGTGTCAAGGGTGCAGATTTCAACGCAGTATCCTCACAATTATGTTCATATTCGATTGTTCTACACCTCACAATTTACGAGCTCAACAGTGAGGTTCCCGAAGTGAAAATGCCATTCATATTCTGAACAGAGAATTTTTTTTATTATTGGCCATAATGTCGTAACCATCCAAAGTAGACTCACCACGAGTTAACAGATTGTGAAACGATGGTATATTATCCTGTAGAAGCCACAAGTCTGTATGATATCAACCTTGTTTTAAGAAAAACATGTTTTATTCGCGATGTCATGGACAAATACGACACTACCCCACAATCCTATAGTGTAACAGCAATGTCTCTGATTGGTGGATCTCGCTGTTACCATGGAAATGTTTACCGAACCTGTGAATTTCATGTTCGCTAGTTACTGCTACCACTGAAGTCTACGATTGTTTACCACAGAGCTGCCATGATGTCACTTTTTGACCTACTGCGTTTTTTTGGAGATGAGGAGAAGCGTTTGAAAGGGTTCACCTGAACATGAAATTTGCGGGTTCGGTAAACATTTCCATGGTAACAGCGAGCTCCACCAATCGCAGACGTCGCTGTTACATTCGCAATGGTTTATGGGATGAGTAGTTCCTTTACTCTTAAGATAATTATGTACACAGTCTTGTATCTTTTGATTTTTTCCCAGTTTTCCAACATTTTTTTGGGGCCAAATTAAATGTTTTATGGTCACGATTGACCTCGTATTTTATTGGCTTGGTTCCAGGCTTAAAACTCTTTGATATAAGGAGTCAAAAGGCGACTACAGGCCAAATCTGACCTAAACCATGCTTCAGCACCAAGAGGTCCGGTTATTTAGATTGTTACTAACAAACTGTCATGATCCTGCAGGAGCTGACCGGATGTGTGACATGGTTGAAGATATGACAGGACAGAGACCGTGGCTTATTTTCAAACTGTGCTGGCGTTACATCACCCCTCTGATCTGTACGGTGAGTTTCAAACACACACACACACACACACACAGCAGAAATGGAATTGAATTAAGACAACTGGCCACTACCAGCAATAAGAAGGTGAATAGTGTCTCTGCCAGGCCAATCTGCCCCCTGTCAACCCAATCAACCCTAACCCCCCCCCCCCTTAAAGGTCAAAATGACAACATTTTTAGTATATCATGTCCCAGTATATCATTTAGTATATATTAGAGGTGGATTTCATAGTTCGATGTCGAGATTCAGTTGCCGTCGGTCAGTTCAGCAGGAAGAATCGTTAATATCATTTTTTTGTTCAGTCGTGCTTCCGGTACAACGTCATTTAGCGGTGAATCATGAAATGCACAGTTCTCAGCTCCTCATTCTCAAACGATCGCTAGGAACGTTTGCTACTTTCAAATTAAAAGACCCCCCGCTAAGAACCCAGTTCTAAACTCCAATGGGGTGCAATGTAAAGCTCTTATTTTGAAGACAAATTCGTTGTCACTGTTCACAGCCCAACTTCCTGCTTCACGTCACATGTTTACGCCTACCCCAGTGGTGGCTTTTGGAAAAGGAGGAATATAAGGCACATTGCCACCCTTACCTTGGAGCAAATGTGACACCTTTTCTATCTAAAAAGGGTTAGTGTTACAGCCTGTTTGTTCCTCTGCTTTTTCTTTAAGGTTTGCTTCATCTGCTCATTTCTGGACTCTCAGCCTCTTACATCCAGTGGGGGCCATGTGTACCCAGACTGGGCCTACAGACTGGGCTGGGTCATCACAATATCACCTGTGGTTCCAGTACCCATCTGGGCTGTCGTCAAGATGTGTCTCACTGAGGGCACCTTCAGGCAGGTAAGAGCACCAAAACACCCCGCTTAATATCTGTACTCTGATTTACTTCTTAAGTAAGTCATATTGCCATCAGTAATAAAAAAACATTATATGAAATTGTTTATCATTCGTTCCTCTAATTATCCTTTTGTCCATCAGCGACTGACGGTCCTGTGGCATCCTGGTAAACATCCTGTCATTCCCAAGAGTGTCGAAGAACGGTCCCTAAATGAAACAGAGATGATCTCAGAGTCAATATGAAACAACGTATGACAGCCCAAAGAAGAACATGTTACTGAAGGCACACGGGGAGTTCTTCGTCATGTTTCCATTAAGTGTTGTATAAAACATTGAGGATTAGTAGACGTGTGCATTTCCTTCCTCTTGCTGCCGCCATCTTGTCTCGGGATACTGGCCTCTACAATTAGTAAGTAGGGTATACCAGACTGCTTTTTGAGGTTTTAATGACAGAAATGTCAGAACATAGCAACAATAATTCTCAAATTTAACAGTAAGTTACCATCCTGATACTAAATTAACCTAGCTGTTGGTCAGGTAAAGAATAAAAAGTTTGATTTCTATGTAAGTATTATATCACTTGGGTGCTGAATATGATACGTGTCAATCAGCTATGTAGTTGTATGTGTTATTAAATGATCTACTTAAAGTGTTCCTTCATAACTCTGCACAACCCAGCTGAGGGAAGCCATTTTATATAAGAAGAATAGAGAGTACTTACAAACTAATTACACAGGGACCATCTCAAATACTGAATTATAGAAATGTTACTGTCACTTTTTACATATCAATGTATTTTTGAATGGAACTGGACCACATTATCTATCTATCTATCTATCTATCTATCTATCTATCTGTGTAGGATAGTATGTGGTCCTGACATGGGCAGCACCATAAATATATAATGTAGGAGACACTGCTCACACACTATTTTGATATATATATGATTATTAATCACTGGAAATTAATATTACACTCGTAAAATGGGGCACCACCTCCTTGTTTAGTTATTGGAATAATCCGGAGGACATTATTCCAAACCCCTAACTGTACCAGTTGGCTTGGACAGTTAGAGTCCATTCAAAATCAATTTATTCAGTCTCAATATTCTGAAGTAGTGACTTCTTTGCACGTATCCATCGGTTCTCCACATTATAATTAAGTTCCAGACAAAGACAAACGATTATATGTTTATTGACTAAATAATTTGGGGTAAAATAAAAGACATGACAATTTTAGACGAACAACAGATAACAGAAAACGTAAAGACTGTAATTAGGAGAGTAATAAAGTCGTGTGACCGTCGGTAGATGGTAAAGTTAAAGGGTTGGGTTATATATATTAAATATTACGGGAGTAATTCTTAATACTATGAGACCCTAATCTTAATTCTCTTAAGCTCATAAAATAGAAGTTAGAACTTAGACAGAAGTCAGAACTTTGACAGAAGTCAGAACTTTCTCTCATTCTCACGTGTGTGGATCCAGCTGCATGAAGACGTTCAGCCGGTTTTTTCTGGGAGTCAGGAGGCACTGAAGTTTGGTGTTCTTGAGAGTTCTGGGTTGGACTACGGCACGGCGCGTCGGTCCAGTAGCCAGAAGGAAGGCCGGTACTCTGTTGAGGAACTCTTGGTCCGAAGGCCAAGCGGGGTTTCCGCCTTGGGACTCGGCTGGGAGCACACAAAGTCTCTTTCGTTGGCCTCTTTGCAAGGCTTGCAACGTTCTTCATCAGATGATCACAGTCTTGAAAAAGACTTTTCTTGGTGGTTTCAAATAGTGGTACTCAAGTTCTGATCCTGAAACTAATTCAACTTCTTCTGAATCAGGCGGTGATACTTTAACAGTATAAAATCAAAAAAGAAAAGAATTTGTTCTATTAAAAACTTGAATAAAAGTAGAGTACTTAAAGTAGGGATTCAATTCGCTTGTCTTAGAGCTTGTTGCAAAAATAAAAGTAAAGATTACTTTAGAAATAAAAATAAAATAAAAATGAAAAAACAAAGAAGAGAAGAGAGAAGAAGGAGAAAAAGCAGGGGGAGAAGAGGACAGGGAGAAAAGAGTGTCCAGAGAAGGAGAGAGAGCAAGAAGAGGGAGAGTGTCTGTTTTATGACCTGTAGCAGGGTGAACGGGAGCCGGCTGACAGTGTCACACCTCATGTGATCTGCGTTTAGGCTCCCAAAAGTTAATTTAACTATACTATTTGTATTTAACATTTCGAAATCGTGTTTTAACCTTCACAAAACTTCACCATCTTAAAAGTCGAATTTTTGCCTTCGTGAAAAGATGCAACATGATAATAATCAATTGTCATTCAAAAGAATTATAACCTGATTAAGACATGAAGCACTTAAGTATACAACATATGATAATAAAGTATACAATACACAGTAGAACCAAGGACTTATACATATTCCTTGTAGTTCTATCTTTAACAAAACATATCAGACATTTAACTGGTAAATAATACAAGTATTACCGAAGGAATGATGATCTTCAAATCTCTCCTCCATCGACAAAGGGGAGGGGGTTTCTGTTGACCTCAAACTTATTGAGTAATAAACTTCATTTGGCTTCACAATAACATAAGAAAGATCTGTTGAATGACCTTCTTACTCTATTTCGGGATCCGTTAAATTTAAGAAATTGAGATGTAGTTTATTTGTTATTTAGGACTTTTGGGTGAGAACAGAAGACTGAAAGGGGGATTGGTATGTCAGACCCAGGAACAACAACGGTCTTAATAACAGTTGGACATGTGAGGAGAAGAACACACAGATTAGGTTTCCCATTAAGCCTTCCCCCACTGGAGACTGTTCCAGAGGAAGAGACACGTAGCTTAGTAAAACATCTTAAATCACCACATCTATGTTAGAAACCAGTCCTTCTTCCTTTTGGTGTGACCAAAGAAAACTCCATCGGGCTTGACCTTGTTTGACCTGAGGAAAAGTGGTTCATCTTCTTTGGAGGAAGAGGAACAGGCCAGATGTGCTTAGTTGTTGTAAATTACTAGAAGAAGCTCTCTGGTGATCTGTTTATTGCAAGAAAAACAACATCGTCCCACTCTGTGGAGAGGAGAGGAATTTGCCAGGCCAGGATATGGGGGCTTTCAGTCCCATATGCTGGAAAAAGGAGTTGATTTGGGTTAAAGGTAATCATGGCTGAAATGAGACCACCTTAAGATGCAGAGACAAAGGCTTGTGTTCCTACATCTGTATGTATTAGGGGTGTACCAAAATATTGATACTACGATATATCGCGATATTTTGAGGCACATTATCGATACACTGGTGCCAAACATCTTTAAGTTGCAGTCATTGTGTGTGTGTTAAGAAGAGCCACTGTGCAATATACACTTTGTTTACTTGGCTGTCATTCATGCAAAATTGATTTACAATGTTTTGTAATTCCTGTGAAATAGATGCATTGCAGTCAATAAATTCTGAATTTCTTCAGTGATACAGATATCGCGATGTATCGTGGATGAAATTTCTTGCAATATATCGATTATCGCAGGATCGCTGTATCGTGATAATGTCGTTATCGTAGGCAAAATATCGTTATATATATATGTGTATATGTATATATATGTGTATATATATATATATATATAGAGAGAGAGAGAGATATAGACATAGATATAGATATATATATATAGATAGATAGATAGATAGATATGTATATATATAGATATATGTATATGTGTATATACATATGTATATGTATATGTGTATATATGTATATATATATATATATATATATATATATATATATATATACATATATATATATATTTATATGTATGCATTTTCTGTGATGAATGAGTGGAACATCCTGTTACTGAACCATGACGCCAAAAACTGAGATACATACTGAATGGTGACTTCTGTGTTTTACATCATAGAAATGTACCAATGCCACATATTAGCTCAGCACAAAGACTGCCAACAGCTCTTTCAAACACTTGTGATTGTTGTTCAGAATAAAAACTGCGGAAGGCAATCATGGTGCAGACTCTGACTGTTTTTTATTTTGTATAAATATATTTAGTTTTTGTGTTTTTCGTGTGTATGCGTTTTATGGAAGCTTGTATGAAGTATGTCCAGTTTATTTTGTATGAAAGTAATAGTAATAGTAAGGTGTCAACTTCTAATATCCAGTGCTGTAGTCGATGTCTTTGAATATTGAAAATAAATTACAGGAACATGTTCCTTTTCTTTAAAAAGAAAAAAAAACATTGCAAAAACACTGAGTGAGTTAAAGTTAAGTTAAGGGAAAAGAGGCATGCCTGGTGTGACTTTCTGTTTCTGTTGAGTGAGACAGAGTTTACTAAAAAAGTTTTCGGACAACGCACGTTAGCAGTAGCACCTCCGACGCGCCGCCATCGTGTAAGACAAAAAGTGTCGATCCTCGAGTGCGACCTAACAGGTAGGAGGTCCACCATTACTCTCCTGCCTGTTAGGTTGCAATCTCTGTGTACACAAACAATGTTCTCAATGCTCGTGTTCATGTGTAGAGACCCTGGTGATACTACCAGCAAAGTTTCATGTTGTGTCGAGACTTCTTACTGTTTTAAAAATAGAGATTTTGATGCTATCGTAAAAGTGCCCGTAACACTCCCATTGAAAATGAGTTGAAAATAGTGCCTTTTTTATTGCAATTATGCTTTTATACGAAGGTTTGACTCATATTCAATCACAAATAAAGCCTCGGTTGCTTTTTGGCGAGAGTTTCACTTTAAGTTTTATTGTAGTTTTCTCATCAGTGTTTTTGCCATCTGAAGTTGTGGAAAGTAACAGGATGTCTTATGATACTTGATATAAATACAGTCCAAAATGTGTGGATAGGTGTTGCACACTTGTGTGACTTCTAATGTTGTTTCTTTACTGTCTTATTCTGCAAAATACACAGACATGAATACTTCATACTCATTTCTGTCCAGCTTTCCTCTGAGCACCACAGTTCAGTGTGTGTGTACCGACCTACAACACCAATTAAACAAAAAAATAGCTTCCAACTGATGCCACGCAAATATATCAAGTTGCACAAGATATGACACACTGTTTATTCACAGTTATGCCACCTTTGTTTACTTCATGTTGAGTCAGTGTGAAATCATTTAATAATTAAATCAAATTAATGTAGTTTTATCAATAAACTTCATGTATGACACACACTCAACATGATATATATAACAACTTTTTACACTAAATGTGACTATTTACACTGAATGTAATAGAATTAGATGGAAAAGTCAGATGGTATTAAAGTAAATAAGTTTCTGGGGTGCACATGGTATGTGACAGTTCTGATCTTCTGGTTTTACTTGTTGCATCATTAGTGTTACGTATTAATCACTGTTAAATGTTAACAGTAACTAATGAGATTAAAGGTTCTGACTGTACTCTGTAGCTAATGAAGCTTGTTAGCTTGGTTAGCCATGCAGCTAGCGAGAGAGGAGCTGTTGACCGCCGGGACAAACAGTTTTCAGGCGTCTGTTATCTCAACAACACGAGACATCGACGTCTTTGACATGAAGTAAAAACTTTTATTTCTTCACATTCTGTTTTTAATTGTAGTTCATTTTAAAATTCTTAGATTGAACCTTTAAAGACCGTTTTAAAACGAACCAACCCAGCTTCAAACAGCCGGGACTTCATCTCTTTACACTCTGAGCTGTGAATATTAAAGTTTCATTTTCCAGGACGATGACGTTCAGTTCCTCAGTCAGCGGAGGAGGAAGAGGAAGACGACCAGTCGGGATGAGTGACACTGAAGCTTCGGTCTGATCAGCAGCAGCTCTGAACATGTTGAGTTTTATGATCTTCTGTCCCGTCTGGTTCCTGCTCACAGTTCTGATCGTCTGCAGAGAAAACTCCACAGGTACAGGTGGGTCTCAGCTTCTGAATCTTCAACATCAGTCATTTTATTTTATTACTGAGTTGTTTTCTGTGTCTGAGTTACTTATTCACTCACACGGACGTTCTGTGTGTTGGCTCACCGTTAACATCTGTAGTTTGAGATTAAATACGTCAAAATAACGTGTATTCCTGAAGTTTAAAGACGTTTTGTGCAATAAAAAGAAGAGAATCATTTGACTAACGATTAGTTTTATATTTTACTTTTAATAAAAGTTGTAAAAGAGGTCATAGTGTACTGAGAAAGAAAAAGTACAACAGTGATTTACAAACAATAAAAGCTGAAAACAGTGAGAAAATACCTAAAATAACACGATTGTCTCTCAAATCCAATTTTTTATCAAAGAAAACAACGTTACGGTTTAATTATTCACATGAAAATGTAAATGTTTGAGCTCACAGTCAGTGTGATTCTGTCTGCGTTGTTATTTAAGGCGGGCTGAAGCACAGCGAGCGTGTTTCCATGAGATAAAACAGGAATAGCAGCTAAAACAGGAAACGAGGCTAAAAACTGAACATCAGCAGGAGATGAGTGACACAGAGACAGTATCTCTACACTGACTTTATGTACTTTTACTTCAGTAACACATCTGAGTACTTCTTCCACCTCTGAGGAAGAGAAAAGTCTTTTCTGACTTCATTAATGAATAATTTAGAGTTTAACTGCTTTATTAGATTACGTTACAGAGAAAAACTTAATATTTACATGAAAGTGAAATGTTTGATCAGTTTTACAGTAAATCAACTGTATAATGAAGTAATCTACAGTAATGTACAGTAATCTATATTAATCTACAGTAATCTACTGTAGATTACTGTAGATTACTATAAAACATTTCATGACATTAACCACAGTGAGCAGAGACACGTCAGGCTGTCAGAGGTCACATTCAGATCTGTTCTCTCCTCCAGCTGTGATCCTGTTGTCAGTCCCGGAGGATCACCACGTCCGCCTGCCGTGTGGCGGCTCCAGCAGTTCTGATGTGGTCTGGACTCATCAGGACCGGACAGTCCTGGTGACCCGACAGGGGAGCTACGAGACCAACGAGGACCCCCGGCGGTACCGTCTGCTGCCTGACGGCAGCCTGTGCCTGCTACAGCTCGACGACTCTGACGATGGAGAGTATCGCTGCAACCAGCAGCTGGTGGCCGAGCTGCAGGTGCTCACAGGTAGACTGAGAGCAGTGCATTGTGGGACATATGTAGAAAGGTGTCTTTAAAGAGTCTCACTCCCAGGTGGTCCCGGTGACCCTCTTTGTTTCTGGCCCTCAGGTGAGGACTTCAGGGTGCCTGCAGGCCGGACGCTGCTGCTCCCCTGCAGCAGCTCCTCTAAAGCCAGACAGAGGTGGTTCTACAGGAGGGACGGAGGGAGGCGGGAGCTGATCTTCACCTGGTTCAGGAACGGCACGATGAAACCGGAGAGGAGTCGGCTCAGCTACGAGAACGAGGCGCTGCAGATCCGTGACCTGCAGCCAGAGGATGCTGGACAGTATCAGTGCAGCGGGAAGACGAGCTCAGTCAGCGTCCTGACAGGTGGATCGGCTGATTGAGTGTTTGATTCCCAACATGTTGTCAGAGAAGTCACAAATCTGAAAATATCTTTTATTCTGTTCATCAGTGCAGCCGGAGCCGACCAGCATCCATCAGACCAGCAGGACAACAACCACACCTGCTGTGAGGACAACAGGTGGGACCTGTTCACGGTAAAGGTTCAGTGATGACCAAGTTTTTAATCTTTTCTACTATCATACTTTCATTTTCTTTTTTGTCAGACGTGGTTGAAACAAAGAAGGAGAAGAAGAGGCCGGAGAACGGTTGGTCTCAGACGCGTCACTTCCTGTCTCACTATCCAGATGTTTGGATGTGTGCTGACCAGATGTTTTCTGCCGTCTCTCTCAGCACTGCTCGTCGTCGCCGTCGTCAGTCTGGCGATAATGATCCTCCTCATGGCGGCCGTCTGCGTGCTGCTGACCAGCATGAAGTGCAGGAGGAAGAAGAAAAGCAGAAGTGCAGGTAGGTGCAGGTCTGACGTACACAGAGCACCTGCTGCACCTGAAGACAGGGAACCGTCCTGACGTCCTGCAGCTCAGGTTGTTATCGGTGCTGCGACTCGTCTCAGGTGCAGGAACTGACTTGACCTGAACTACCTGGACAGAGAGATCGTGGATTCTCAGTTTGCTCTTCTTGGCAAATAAAGGATCAATTAATTAACTGATTAATGACAATAAATAAATATTGTCTCCTTGTCCGTCCTCAGCTCCACAGAGGCGTGAGGACACGGAGCTGCAGCCGTGGACGACGTCCAGCGGACACACTGGTAACACCGTCACATGTCCGTCCTCAGGTGCGTCCTCAGGTGTGTCCTCAGGTGCATCCTCAAGTGCGTCCTCAGGTGCGTCCTCAGGTGCGTCCTCAGGTGCGTCTCCTCCGTTAACACACCTGTCCCCCGTCTGTCTGCAGGGTGCGAGCAGTACGAGAGTCCGTCTGTGCCAGAGGAGACGATCCATTACGCCTCTCTGGGCCGACAGAACTGGAGGGAGAGGCCGAGCAGGACTCCTCCGGATCAGGACCACCACAGAGTCATCTACTCGTCTGTCATCACCAGAACTGCTGCCAAGTAGACTAAATCAGGGTCACGGTGACTGTTTCCTGATGAGGAGGCCGGTTCTGATCCAAACCTCCTGCAATGACGACAAGACTCCAGGTTTGCTGTCAATCGTCTCATCAGACTCTCAACGAGAAGTTGGACTTGCTGAATGTTGAACAGTTCCTTTAAATGTTGCTCTGGTTCTGGTGATTTTCTGGTTGACTACGTGTCCTCAGGTTCTGGTTCTAAATCATGTGAATCAGCGTCAATCTCCTGAATATACAGTTACTTGTTCTGGTCAAATATAGTCAGGCCCATCATTTACTGTTTTCCCAGGATGCTGACTTCATCACTCGCCCTACCTTGCCCGCGATTGGTTGTTCCTCATTGCCATCATTGGTTGGGTTGTTCGGGTCGGAACCCTCGAGGGCTTAAATCTAATGGACCGTCTTCTTTTACAGTGATTGTGGATCATGGAGCTTCTCAGTAGTTTCCAGAAGTTATCTGTGACATCGGACTTGCCTGTCCGTGTTTTCATACGTTTAAGTTTCCCACTCAGAACTTCCTCAAGTCTCCGTGAATCACGTGACGAACAACATTCAGAACTTCTGCTGTGGCAACTCTCTTTCCTAAGCTGTTCTGGGTTCAGAGGTTTTTTGGGTCGGGTTTGAATATCAGGGGGAGCCAATCAGAGGCAGGGTCACAAAGGTCACGTTGTGACGTCACAAAAAAATAGTTGTTGTTTTTAAACTTTGGTTCATGGTTTCCTAAAACATTTGTCCTCATATTTATTTTTCTGTGATTTTATTTCATGCAGTTTTCTTTTGGATCTCGACTCTCAACCAGAACTTTTTTACAAATGCAAACACAAGAACCTTCTTCACATCTCAAAACAACCTCAGTGTGTCTGTTCAGATCCACCTGTTACATGGCTGCAGTGTGTGGTGACGTCCAGCAGGTGGCAGTGTGACGTCACCTCACCTGCTGCAGGGTTACATGGCTGCAGTGTGCTGTGACGTCCAGCAGGTGGCAGTGTGACGTCACCTCACCTGCTGCAGGGTTACATGGCTGCAGTGTGTGGTGACGTCCAGCAGGTGGCAGTGTGACGTCACCTCACCTCTGCTGTGTTACATGGCTGCAGTGTGTGGTGACGTCCAGCAGGTGGCAGTGTGACGTCACCTCACCTGCTGCAGGGTTACATGGCTGCAGTGTGTGGTGACGTCCAGCAGGTGGCAGTGTGACGTCACCTCACCTCTGCTGTGTTACATGGCTGCAGTGTGTGGTGACGTCCAGCAGGTGGCAGTGGGTTGTGACATCACACAGCCTGACTCAGGTGTGAGCCGGCAGGTGAGCTCACCTTGATGTTGGTGAAGTCGTAGTCGTACTGAGGGTGAAAGAAGTCCTGCAGGTTGATCTTCGGTGGTCCGGAGGCTCGGTTAAAAAAAAGCTGCTGATCAGAGTGATGAAGATGTGCAACTCTGTTGTCCTGGATACTAAATGTTATTAAGATGTAAATGTGATTTAAGTTATAAATATTTATGACATTCATTAAAAGAAACAGTTCATTTCAGTCCTGGAATCTGTATTTCTAACACATTTGTTAGAAGAGATAAAGAATAAAGAGATAACAGGTTGTTCACATCAGAATGTGTTTATTAAAAAGAGAGCTGAGAACAGCTGATGCTACATTTATTATATGAACATATGAACATGTGACGACATGAGAGCAGTAACAGGTAAAGGTAACGTAAAGGCTCGGCACTATGAAACAAGATAACACAAAGATAATGACATAAAACTCAAAGTTCAATGAGAAAGAAATGACATTCATAGAAACAACAGAGATGTTTTTCTTCTGCGTGTGAAGATTTCACTTGTTAGATTCACATTTTGAGGTAAAAGTTTTTACTCCTCAGGAACTAAAAACAGAAAATGTCAAATAAACAAATAAAAAAATATTATAAAAAGCTGAATTTTGTGACTGTTAAAAAGCTGAAACAGGAAAAGAACCGGTTCTATCTGAAGTCACGTGATCCGTTTGGGCTCTTGCGATTGGCCACTGCCGAGTACGTGACGTCCTCTTCGACCAATCGCGTCCCTGCTCGGCTGGAGGGGCGGGGATTCTCCGCCAGCTTCAGACTGGAGTAGTGCAGAGAGTCGTCCTGCAGAGAGCCAGAGGAATCACTGATGGATGGAACTGAGTACTTGTACTTTAACTGAGTATTCAAAGTTCCTGTTACTTTATTATTCTCCTCCACTCAGACGATCAGTTACCTCACAGATTAACTTTGTTTGTTTTATCAGCAGTCGGATAAAAAAACTCTGAAAATGTTGAATTCATTCAACAATAAAACATCGTACATGTAAATATATGTTTATATTTATTGTGCTTTTACTGCCAGAAAGTTACTTTTGAAACTTAAGTAAATTTAACATCAGATATTTTAACTCTTGTTCAGGTGAATTTCACTTGAACCAAAGTAATATTTTAACACGATATCTTTACTTTTAGACTTTTGAGTACTTGATTTTTTGAGTGTTACAGAGAATATAAAGAGTTTTGCTTCAGGTCCAGAGAGCTGTGGGTCAGAATTAAGTCTCCACACAGAACAAAAGGCCGGTTGTATCCAGGTCGAAGTAAGAACTGATCAGATGACTTAAAGAGTGACTGACCTCTGTGACCTGCTGAGTCAGACGGCTGCTCGGTGAGCTACAGCAGCAGACGGCTGGTTTACCTGAAGAGAAGAAGAAGAAGGTGAAGGTGAGACAAGAAGACAGAACAACAACTGAACCAGCACCTCACAGAGCTCTGGGTTCTGGTTCAGGTCCCAGAGCTGCAGACGGGCTCACAGTCTGGTACCAGCAGCCTGAACAGAGTGACCAGCAGAGGGAGCTGCAGAGTGTTTCCATGTTTCACTGTTGTGTGGTGAGGAAGTGTTGAGAAATAGAAATTAACCTGAGGACAAGAAAGACCAAATAACTAAATACATTAAAAAACAAAAACAAGATAAATACATAAACTACATAATAACAAAATAAATAATATAATAAATAAATAAATAACGTAATAAATAAATAAACATACAACATAATACATAAATAAACATAATAAATAATACATAACATATAAATAAAAAAATAAATACACTTTCTTATATATTTATATCATTTACTGACTGATTAGTTTATTCTAACCCCTCTGTGTGTTTCCATCTGTCTCTATTGTCTCTTCTCTGTATGTTGCAGTGACTTTACACAGATGTTCTGTCCAGATGTGCTCACGGTTCCGGTACTGTGAGCTGGACTCTTCCTCTCAGAGCCCTGTGACTTCCTATAACTGACTCTGAGTCAGTAAGGAAAGTGAAAGTATGAAAGTGAAACTAGGTCGAGTTGTTTGTGAGACTGAGAGAGTGACACGTCCAGCTCAGAGCTGACTGCTGCTCAACAAACTGCTTCACATACAAAACAAGAAGAAGAAGAAGAAGAAGAAGAAGAAGCAGCTGTAGTCGGGCCCAGCTCTCCTCCTCCTCCTCTCAGCACCATGCCTGACTCCCAGCTGTGCCTTGAGGCCCTGTCGGCTCTGTCCGGCTGTAACGTGGAGGCGACCAGCGGCGTGTCGCAGCTCAGCCCGCAGGACTTCGTCAACATCGTCACCCTCAAGGAGTTCTACAAGCAGGAGGGCTTCAAGGAGCTGGAGTACCCGAGCATCGGGACCCTGTCCCTGCAGGACCCGGAAGACCAGGACCTGTACAGCGCTCCCCTGGCGCTCACAGAAGGGCCCGGACCGGAACCGAGCCTCCGGGCCACCGTGAAGATCAACCTGCAGGACTTCTTCCACCCTCAGTACGACTACGACTTCACCAACATCAAGGTGAGCTCACACCTGAGTCAGGCTGTGTGACGTCACACCTGAACGTAGATTATCTCAGTAATTAAAAGTTAATCAGAGTTTAGATTAATAACGTGATTATTAGAGTTTATTAAGAGAATCAGTGGAATATAACTGATACTGTACTCAGGTTTAAAACACACACACACACACACACACACACACACACATATATAATATATATTATATGTTTTACTGCACAAATGTTTGTCTGAAAGAGTGATGTGACGTCACGCTGCCACCTGCTGGACATCACCGCACACTGCAGTTATATAACAGACAGGTGAGACAGACTGGGAAAAAAGACAGGAGGAGGGGAAGAAGAAGAGAGGGGGAAAAGGAAGGAAAGAGAGGAAGAGGAAGGAGGGTAGAGGAAGAAAGGAAGGAAGGAAGGAAGGAAGGAGAAGATGAGGGCAAAGAAAAAGAAGAGAAGAGAAGAAGGGGTAGAAGAAGAAGAAGAACAGAGGAAGAGGAAGAGGAGGGGGGAGAGGAGGACAAAGAAGAAGAAGAAGTAGAAGAGAAGAAGGGATAGAAGAAGAAGCACAGAGGGAAAAGGAAGGAAGGAGGAGAAGAGGAGAGCAAAGAAGAAGAAGAAGAAGAACAGGAGGGAGAGGAAGAGGAAGGAAAGAGAGGAAGGCTGAGGGGGCCAGAAGGGGTAGAGGAAGGAAGGAAGGAAGGAAGGAAGGAAGGAAGGAAGGCAGGAGAAGAAGAAGAAGAACAGAGGAAGAGGAAGAGGAAGGAAAGAGAGGAAGAGGAGGGGGGAGAGGAGGACAAAGAAGAAGAAGAAGTAGAAGAGAAGAAGGGATAGAAGAAGAAGCACAGAGGAAAAGGAAGGAAGGAGGAGAAGAGGAGAGCAAAGAAGAAGAAGAAGAAGAACAGGAGGAGAGGAAGAGGAAGGAAAGAGAGGAAGGCTGAGGGGGCCAGAAGGGGTAGAGGAAGGAAGGAAGGAAGGAAGGAAGGAAGGCAGGAGAAGAAGGGATGGAAGAAGAAGAAGAACAGGAGGGAGAGGAAGGAAAGAAAGGAAGAGGAAGAGGGAGAGGAGGACAAAGAAGAAGAAGAAGACAAAAAAATCTAGAACATTAAACGTCTTTCTTTCCTTCGTGTGAAACTTTTTGTTAGAAGTGTGAGACGTGTCGGTGCTGAGAATCATCAGCAGAACTATAAGTGACACCAACAGAACCGCTGTTCAGAACTCGACTGTGATCTCAGGACTGATGCAGAAACATTAGCATGTAGCATATTAGCATTGAGTTTCCTTTGAGTGTGTCCAGTTCTGACCCTGTTCACCTCTCTGTCACCTGCAGGACGGCAGCGCCCAGTACCTGCGTGGCAACGAGCCGTACATCCGCCCCTGCGGGTGGAACCGGGTCGCCCTGCGGGTCAGCAAGAAGTATGACGACAGCGACGTCTGGCTGGGGACGGGGAAGGACGCCTGGCCCGTCTCCTACAACGGACACAACATGGACGGATCCCTCGGCATCATCCTGGCCCACAAGGGGGGCCCGTCCGATGAGCCCAGCTTCCTGGATGCTGCCGCCGCCTCCCTGGTGGAGGAGCGGAAGAGGGGCCGAGGAGTCTACTCCACGCCGGACATCAAGATGGCGGAGAAGTACTGCAAGAGGTTCAAGTCCAAGGTGGACGGGAAGACCTACAAAGTGGTTCTGCAGAACCGCATCAACCCGGAGAAGAGAGTGAAGTGCCAGAGAGACCACTTCTGGGTGGTCTACATCCCCGAGGACTACAGCGACCTCCAGACCAAGGCCATCGTGCAGGAGTCCATCCGACCATACGGGCTGCTGCTGAAGCAGGCGTGAGGAGGCGTCCGGTCAGAGGATCGTCAGAGGATCCATCGGGTCGACCTGAAGGTTTATTGATCGTCAACAACAGACCTCTCCGCTGGGTCAGACGGTGAACTGTCTCTTCACTTCCTGCTACACTGATCCACAGAACCAGATAACTTCTGCCGACCCGAAACTTTCAGCTGCCTGATTTTAACCTCTGTAGAATTCAGATCATGTTTGTCTTTAACACTCACATCTTTTACAATCGATTGTGTCACGACGGGAAGATAAAAATAAAAAAGTCTGTCATCCTGGCAGCAGTGGACACGGTGCGTTCAAATGTAAGACCAGACTGTGGGAAAGACGAAAACAAGACTCAAATCTGGTGAACTGATAATTCTGCCATCCGATGTGTCTTCGGCCTCTCTTGTAGAGACACCCAGTTCTTCCAGAATTGATCTGATTTGAAATGTTACTCTGCTTTTATTCTTCATTGTTGCACAAAATGTTGAAATCGCAAGTTTCCACAAGTGTTTTTATTATTCCAGTGAGGGTGAAGAGATCTGGAGTCAGGGAATGATGAGATGTGACCTGATTTTATTGTTGATTATTGTTTTCTTCTGTCTCATGAACACAGAGCCGTTATGATCGCGTCATGTGGAGAAAATGTTTTGATGTGAATCTGTTCTTCCTGTTTGTACGTTATTAAACATGTAACACAGATCCTGGAGTGTGTTTCCTGTTGTTAATGTTATTAAAGTGTTACTAAGGTGTGACAGAGACGCCTTCACAGATCTTTGTTTCCTTTTCACTTCACTTCACTTGATCGACCTCCAGCTGGTGAGACTTGTTTTATTACACGATGACTCACAGATATGAACACGTCACACATTACTTTAATACAAATCAATCAGAAGATCAGAGCTCAAGTACGAGTTCAGTTACATGACTGAAATACTACCCAGTCACAAGCAGTTCATCTCAATGTGCTGCACTTAATGCTGAATTTACAAGAAGGCACCAGGGATTTAAAATGTCTTTCGTCTGCTTCACACAGCCTGTAAGTTTCTCTTCAGGACGACACGACTGTAAAATCATGCGATTTGTAAATGGAGTCTGGGATGTTAAGCCGTTCCTCGTTAATTCTCTTGTTTATGTGACATTTCTTGCATCAGTTGTGTAAAATAGATCACAGACAGAACACGCCTCACCTGTTTTTTTTTTATATATTTGTATTAATAATATAAATATGATTCAACACATTGAAAGAATTCATTATTGGCGATTAAAATAATGGCTGTTGACTCGACTCGACCCTTCCCACACTGTTCTTCAGTCCTTGAGTAGATGTACTTGCATTTTCCACCACTAGGTGGCGACACTGCCACAAACACACACTTTTTATTAAAGTTTTAACACCAAGTTTCAGCCTTGAAACAGCGACTTGAAGAAGTTAGGAGCAGAAAAATGTCTCGTGTCTGAAGACAGAGGCAGAGGACGCAAACACACAACCGTCCACTCACCTGTGCACAGGTAAAACCCGACGATGACGACCACACAGAGGACGAGCGAAGCTGGAAGGACACAGATCCCCAAACTCCAACATGGCTGCCGGGCTGCCATCTCCCCGTCAGCTCCTGGAAACACGAGAACACAGCGACGGTTGACGGACTGATCCTTTAATTTCTCTGCTCAGACACCAGGTGAATGAAAACAAAGGGTTCATTTCTGGACTCACCTTCATTCAGAAAACACAGAACAGCTTTAAAACCAGTGAAACATTTCACATGAATCCTCAGAATAAAGTTTGTTTTATATCTTTTAATAAATAAATGAGTTCTGACCATCGACGACCAGGTGAATCCCTCTGTTGACACAAACAGCTGCACCTGCACACCGCCCGCTGCAGAAGTACAGCCCGGCGTCCGACTCCTCCGCCTGCACGATGTCGAGCCCGACGGTGCCGTTCTCCAGACCTCCACCGCTGCTGATCCGTCCGTCGTCCTTAATGTGGAAATCAACTGATTCTCCTCCTAACTTATTCAGCCTGACAGTCAGCAGAGGCAGCAGCTGGTCTGAGCGCAGGTGGTACCAGGTGATGTCACTGCTGGACGTCAGGTTGCAGGTCAGAGAGGCATCCTTCCCAGCCTGGACCACCAGGGCAGAGCGGAGAACAGGTGAGGCTGAGGACAGGTGAACTCCTGCGACACCTGAGGAGGAAGAGAACCCTCACTGTGATGTTTATAGTACAATAAAGAAGAGATGCAGACTAACACTTCATCACTGCAGAGGCAGGATGATGACGCTCGTCACATGTGCAGAACTTGCCTTAGAAACATCATGTTTTTAAGTTCTCTTCAGTACCACAGTGATCCAGTGACATTTGTCTGAACATTCACAGGTTCGCTGCTAACAGGAAGTGCTAACAGATAATTCTGCAAAGTTTTAATGGAGTTTTGAGGTTTTATTCATTTATTTTGGTAATTTTTGACATTGTAAATCAAGACTCCAGCTACTTCAGTTGTTTTACTGTGAAGCTCCAGAAATGTTTTGTGGTCTATGAGACTTCACCTGAGTTTATATCAACACGGAGGGAGGAGAGGATGACTCCATAAAAACAGACGCTCCTCACATGTGCAGAACTTGCCTTAGAAACATCATGTTTTAAGTTCTCTTCAGTATCACAGTGATCCAGTGATAGTTGTCTGAACATCCACACTCACTGCTAACAGGACGTGCTAACAGCTGATTCTACAAAGTTTTAATGGAGTTTGTTTTTTTCTAGTTCTACTGGTCGTTTTAAATCAAGTCTCAGCTGCTTCAGTTGTTCAGCAGAATGCTGCGACTCTGTTTTACTCCAGAAATGTTCTGTGGTCTACGACACCTCACCTGACTTAATATCAACATGATGACTGGATTTACATGTTTTTAGTGAACTGTTCCTTTAAAGCTACTTCATGCATATAAACTACAGACCAGTGCTGCCCGGGCTGGAGGTCCAGACCCCCTCAGACACATTTGAGAAGTCAGACTTGGATTAAAAGACTAAGAAAGAATAATTGAATATTTATATTCTGCTTTATTCTCAGTAGTTGTTCTGATACCGGTACCGGCCTCACACATATCTGGACCTTTACAACTTCCCTGTTTGCAGCTTAACACATTTTCAAGAAGATTTCATAAAAAAAGAAGCAACTTGTGTCCCTGCAGGTGCACATGAACACACTGACACAGTTGGACTGCAGACTAGATTTCTGGTTTCAGTGGTTCTGGTTCTGACCACAGGACCGGTCGCAGGTGTTCTGCTGACTCAAACCTGCAGCTGCAACCTGTTCTAGTTTTGGTTTTGATATTTTTAGCACAAACCACATGACTCATGAAACCATGAGCACAATCAAAACAAATCACAACTTATAAATCAATAATCTTCTACATCAGGTTTTATCTCAACAGTCCTGGGATTTCTGCACACGGCACCTTGAAAGTCCTGGAAACACCCTTGAATTCAATGCCTGCATCAAATCAGCATATAAACATGAGATAACGACTTACAGAGAAAAGTGAGGATCCGAGTGAGAGCTGCCATGATCAGAGCTGCAGGACTGATCGATCATTCAGGGAACACTGAGATGTTTCACAGACAGGAAGTGGGGGGGGGGGGGGGGGGACTTTATTGTGAAGGGGGACAGACAGAGACCACCGACACTTCGGTCATTTTCCTTTACAGTCACATTTCTCCCTGTGACCGGGCAGAAACTGATGAATCTGCGGTTCTGGAGCTGCTTAGGTTTCGTTTCTGCTGAGATCCGTCAAGAGAACTGCACACGTCACACAAAGACGGAAGGGCGGCATCAAAATAAAAGCACGTTAAATCTCCGCTGGTGGTTTTCAGAGGAGATAAATGATTTCAGTGTAAAGAAAACTTTAATGTCCTCTGAGAACATAAATAGTCTAAATTATGTTGTTAATGAATGTTGACATGTTTTGAAAAGTGTTTTATGAACCCAGAGAAGCTTCATTTCATCAGCTACACGTTTCATAGGCGCTTTTATTTTGGTGCCGCAAACCAGAAATCGAAACTTAAGCTCTCAGTTATATTTGTGAGGTGGAGTGAGTGCGAACACACACCAGAACACGAGCAGGACCGGTGAGACGCGCGGACAGGAGCAGAACTGAGGGTCCAACTGCAGCAGACATCATGAGGACCAGCTGGTAGGACACGCTGCTTTTATTCTGAAATGCAAACTTCATAAGAGTGCACATGTTTTTAATTTTAATGTATTTTTCTTGTATTTCTTATGACACTATTTTGCATTCAAAATGATTTTATATAAAGTTATGATTTGATGCAGGATTTAAATATCTGCAGATCATCAGAGGAAACATTCTGATCACCAGAGTGATGATTCTGTGTGTCTGCAGCTGATGATGATGATGATGATGATGATGATTGACAGGCTGAGTTTCGTTAGTGAGGAAACCAACAAGTGTGTAAAAACGAAACTTAACCCATCACCTGCAGCTCACTGATAACAGCTGAGGACCAAATCACATCAGAGCAACAGAAACAATCCACATAAACACCATTTTCACACAAATCATTCAGTTTGATGATTAATTCACAAAAGTAATTATTCATTAAATATGAAGAATAAACATGTAAAACAGGTTTTCTGAAGATACAACTTGTTTGTAAAGCTCCAGTATCAACACATCATAGTATAAATGTGAGTAAAGCTCATTAAATATCGACATAATATGAATATAATAAGAGTTTATGATATTTAATGATATTTATTATGTCATTAAATATCGATATAATATGAATATAATAAGAGTTTATGAGTGAGATGAGCTGTGACCACACCCTGCAGCAGAGAGGAAGCTCCTCACACATTAACCACGTCACATCTATCATCATCATTAATATTATCATGATACCATTTATTTTACTTTACTCAGTGGAGTTTATTCTGAAACATATCTGATGTTTTATTTTGTGTTCTGTTAATATTTTTGGTCTCATACACACTCGTATATTCACCCACATCCTCTTAATCCCTCATTAATTTTGATTAATGTAGACACGTCCACAATATCACAGTATTTTTAGTAAAGTAAAAGTAGAAATAAAAGTTAAAACAAAGTCTTGTATTAAAAATGTAAATATAAAAAGGAGAACACTGTTTGAAGATAGACAGGTGGCAGGGTCCGCCACATAGAGACAGAGTAAAACAGTGTTTGTTCAGTCATGCGAAGATCTTTCTTTTCTCATCAACATGTCTGTAAAACTACAGAGTGCTCCTTTAAAGAACTATTATGTAGAAATGGTCAAAACGAAAGAGAAAATATAAAACTGGGGACAAACCAGGACCACGTGAGAACCGGAGAACAGGTTCAGGAGACACATGGAGGAGCACTACAGACTTCACTACAGAGTAAACTAACGAGGGGGTGAGGTGCAGGTGGAGGGAGGAGGGAGGAGGGGAACACAGGTGAGGGACATAAAACATGGTAACACAGGTGAGCAGGAAGTGAAAAATCACAAGACACACGAGGATTAAACTACAAAATAAAATATTGTCTCATTACGATATCGATATTTAACAGCTCTGTTGTTTTCCTCGATCTCTTCACACCTGTGGAGGAAAGAAAACAACATCATCACTATTTATATAATTATAACTCTTTAAAATCAGCTGTTGATCCTCCGTTAGCGTATTGATCGGTGGTGACGTGTGGTTGACAGGTTGTGACTCACCTCTGCTCTGTTTCCAGGTGTTACACACTTCTGTGTTTCCTGCTCGGCGGTTCTGTCGGTGAGTATCAGCCTGGTTTCATGTAATCACACATTATAATCTGTGTTATTGTTTTATTCTTATCTTCCTCTGTTTGCTCTCCGTCCAGACTCCTCGTCCTCCGTCACCCAGCTCCAGTCCGTCATCACGAGGGTGGGGAACGAGGCGGTCCTTCCCTGCAGCTGGAAGTCTCGTCTGCCGGAGGTGGATCTGCCCACCTGCCACATCCAGTGGGCGACTCCGGTCGACACCGTGTTCGAGCTGCGGGGGGAGCAGAAGTGGGAGGCGGAGGAGTTCAAGGGCCGGGTGGAGGTTCCCGAGGAGCGGCTGGGGTCCGGGGACTGTTCCCTGATCATCCGTGACGTTCAGATCGGAGACACGGGGAGATACGAGAGCTTCATGGTGGTGGACGGAGCCAGGTCCAAGAAGACCCGAGTCTTCATCCAGGGCATCAAGCTGTCGGTGTTCGGTCAGTCGACGTTTGGTCGTTCCTCCGTCTTCATTCATTTTCTCTTTCCCCTGTTTTTTTCTCATCATCTTCACCCTTCTTGTCCTTCATCCTCTTTTCTGATCCGTCTCATCCCAAAATCCATAATCTTGTGTCTGAACTCTGGACTGTTCGGATCCTGAACGTCACTGAATCTGTGTTTTTCGTTTCTCCTCCCAGACCACAAATCTCTCCAGTCCCGAGCTCCGGGTGAAGACCTGGTTCTGGATCTGTACACCCGTCACTCGTTCAGGGTGGTGTTCCAGGACAGGTGAGCTTCACATCTGTTTTGAATGCGTTCGTCTTCTCGCCTTGAAATGACTGTTTGCATCAGAACAAAGCGGATTACAGGCTGCTGGTGAAGTTATGAGTCACCTGTGAAGTCTGTTTGTTAAATAAAGGCTCAACGGAAAATTATCTCTAGACGTAGACGAAACTTTCCAAAGTGGAGTCAAACGTTTCATTTGTTACTTCCTGCTGTCGTCGACGTTGTTCAAATCTTTGTCAGACTTTAATCAGGTCGTAAGAATCTGTTATCATCGATCATAAAGAACAAATCTAGTGTACGTACCGCGACCAAAGAGCAGTGTTCTGTTCTGCTCACCTTAAATCTGGACTCTGACGCTGCGTTGTTCCAACAGGAACAGCTCGCAGTGGTCCGACCTGTGGATGAGGGGCGACGAGGACAGCGAGCGTCTGGAGAAGAACCCTCACAGAGAGCAGCTGACGATGAGGAAGCTGACGAGCTCGGACGAAGGAACGTACAAAGTTCTGGATGAACACGGCCTCGCTGTCAGCACCGTGCAGCTCTCTGTGGAAGGTGAGAGTCCGACCGGATCTCCAGGTGATCAGCACCGCTTTGGATTGAATAAAGATTAAAATGTTCTGGTGGCTCACGGCTCCGAGTTCTGTAAATGTCAGACAACTGTGTTTAAACTCAACTGGAAGCTGCGAGAGCTCGTTGAACGTCTGCTGTCATTTCAGATCCTGTTGCTCTGCAGTGACCCATCTGTTCCCTCCACCCTCCTCCACCTGCACTCCTGTTCCTACATTTACCTCCCTTTTTTACCTGATCCCCGTCTGTTTGGACCCCCTGCTTCTCTTTGGACGTCGCTTTTGTCTGCAAGGACGCTAAAAAAAAAAAAGGAAGAGTCGTAACGTCACTGGATCTCACTTTGGTTTCAGACTGCGGTTCTGGTTCTATTGAAGACTAAAACCCAACACGTGTACGTCGTCTGACGTCTGATGAAGAAACGCCTCCAGGAAATGAAAGAACAAACGTCGGAGAGGAAGGTAACCACTGAATTTTATACTCTAATGATCGACAAGGCTGAATATACCGGGCCGAACCAAACATCTCTGATGAGACTGCAGCCTCTCCCAAACCCGATCAAGGAACAAACCTCGACCGGTCTGACGTCTGCCCTTTCAATTCCTGGAGGTGTTTCTTCATCAGAAGTCAGACGATGTTGGTTTTAGCGAGTTTCTCCATCATCTCCCATAGACTTCAATAGAAGCAGCATCACAGTCTGACATCAGAGTGAGATCCAGTGACGTACCGACCCGTCCTCCTTCTTTGCAGCTGCCTCGTTCGTCTGCTCCCCACCTGACATCAGTCCTCACCTGTTCCCCTCGTTTCATCTCTCATGTTTCATTTTCCACTTTTAAAATTCTGCAGTTTTTTATCACATGAAACTGACGTAACGCATCTTTTACAGAACAATCCACAGCTTCCAGATTCCAACAGAATCGGGAAAATCAGGCGCCTGCAGGTGAGAAACATTGATTAAAGTTTCTGAAGGGAAAAATCACCATGAACAGAATGTTCTGAGTCCATCTCCGTCCTCTGATGTTTCTCCAGGTGACGCCGTCAGAACCAGCGGCTCAGCTCTCTCTGTCCTGTTGGCCGTCGTCACCACTATCCAGATTCTTCATCTGCTCTGAGAAAATGTTGTTCATATATGAACTGTTGTAACCACTAAAACCATACGCACAATAACCAGCGCGACGCGTGAAGCTCGTCGTGTTTCTGAACCGAGCCAGGTGAGTTAAGACCAGAGTGAAGATCAGAGCGTGTGCCATCAGATCTGAGTGTGTTTAAAGGAATAGTTCAACGTTTTAAGAAATCAGCCTCCCTGCTCAGAGTCAGATGAGTCAAAAAGCAGTTTCAGTTTCTGCCACAACTTCAACTATTTCCAGTGAGAAGAACAAAAAGTGATGAGTTTAAAAATGTAAGCAACAGTCGACAACATTTGTACCCATGAAACTGTTCTTTGTAATGTTGTTTTATTTGTTTTACAAAGACGCCGCTCTCACAAGAAGGTTGTTCTGTTGCTGAACTTTAATCAGTGTTGTAAAAAACAATTTGAGTAAAAAAGTGAAGATTTTGTGTTAAAAAATTACTTTTGGTCAAAGTAAAAGTCGGCCACTTGAGTCAAAACCTTAAAGTATCTGATTTAAAATGTAATGTGAGTGTCAAAAGGGAGTGTAAAAGTAAATAAGTCTTAATTTACATGCAGCTGTTTGTTGATTATCTGGTAGATTCTTTGGTCCAAGTCATTTAAAAAGACACTACTTTGACTCTGATGTAATCTGCCAAGCAACAAGTAACTAAAGCTGAAGTATAGTTTAGCTTAGCATAAAGACTGTAAGCAGAGGGAAACTGCTAGCCTGGCTCTATCCCAAGTTCAGAAACACAAATGCAAACAACCCTTAATTAACATGCTGTGACTCATTTAGTTTAATACGACGGCTTGTTAGAGACATTGTAGAGAGAATTAATTATAGGGAGGAGGAGGTCAATGTAACAGAAAAAACTTTTCATCTCTGAGATAAAAGTGGTAAATTTAGGAGAAAAATATCAAAAATGTATCTGTGATTAAATGAGAAACAACAATGTAACTTACAACTTTACAACAAAATTACAACTTTAATCTTGTAAATTCTGATTTTGTCCTCTTGAATTTACCCTCCTCTTCCCCAGTTCAGATTGCTTTTAACCTATAATGTCTATAACATGCCGTTGTAGTTTAACCACATGTGTGAAGACAAAAGTTTGACGCCCACCACTGCCTCAGTCAATTCACCCTGCTGCCGTCTGACAGATGTACTCGCTGCGCCGTCAGACGACAGCAGCTTCACTCCTGTCGTCTGACAGACGTACTCGCTGCGCCGTGAGACGACAGCAGCTTCACTCCTGTCGTCTGACAGACGTACTTGCTGTGCCGTCAGACGACAGCAGCTTCACTCCTCAGACTGTGAGACGCCTGAACTCATCCTCTAAACTCCACTGTGAATATTTACAGACAAGCTTGTACAGTTGTTTGTTTTTTTTTGTGTGTATATAGCTTCAGGAAGCACAAACAGAAATCTCTATTATTACAATTCCATTAAAATTGAGTTAATTCTTGAAAGGCCACATTTTCTTTTAAACTGAGAATTCCTGAATATTTGTGGAGTGGAGCTTCATTAGAGGATAGTTTGATGACATCTCGCAGTGTGAACCTCTGTTGTGAGTGAAGAGACAATATCATAACAATAATCACCACATTATACCAGCATGTCTGAACAATAAGGACAATCAGGGGCCCATGTTAATTAAAACTTCTTTCTATAGAACATCTTGTATTCTGTTTAACCAACTGTTCTTTAAACTAATCAAATGTGAATCTCGTCGAGCTCAAAAGCCACAGATTTACTTCATTACTCTCAACATGTTTGTCTGTGTAGGACTGATGTGATTGCTCATAGTCACAGTATGTAGAAATAACTTGTACATGTAGCGTTTTAAAGTGTTTTATGTTCCTGTACAGTGATTAAATTATTTGCAGTTCTCTTTCTACGAGGTGAAAATAAAACACACAGACTTGTATTTTCTGTGATTCTCTGTTGAACGACTTCACACACATTCACACAAATAAATGCAACACGATGACCTCATCGTACAGCGACTGTTAGTAAGTAAGCAAAGGCACAAAACAACTAAAGACTGAGGAGTGACTGAAGGATCAGAAGGGTGAAGTTCGGTTTTTCAAACTGCCAACAAATCTCAGACTCAAACAGCTTGTGTGTTTCCTCTGTGTCATAAAGCTCCAGTGTTGCTGCAAAAACTGACATGTTCCTTTATTACTATGAACACACACACACACACACACACACACCACAACATCCTGCTGCCATAAAATACACCAAGAGCACCAGATGTGGATTAATCCACTGCTCAAAATAGTCCTAGAAAAAAACACTATTTACTTCTTTTTGGCTGATAAATTAATAAGCTAATCACGGAGCTGAGAGCCACAGACATGACAGGAAGTCAAACCGTACAAACACACCGATGGTTTTGGTCTTTTCATGTGATTTGTTGACAAGAAGAAACAGACAGAAAATCACCAGCTTGGTCCTTTTATGTTCCGTCTCCCTGGTGGAGATTCACTGAAGCTGCAGACAAACAGAACGAACGACAGTTTCAAGTAAAGTGTTCGAGGAGCTTCACTCCTGTTAGTGCAGCGTGTAAATCAAATATCAGACACGTGTGATTTCTTCTTCAGTGTTTCATAATCAAAGTCCAGATTCTCATCGTAACCAAAGTTTTTGTTGCTGCTTTGCTTCTGTATTCTTTATTCTGATCATTACATGAAGGAATGTTTTTCACTTGTATTTCTATTCGTTATAATCCTTCAGATTTTAGTCAGTTTGCTCTCAAACACATGAACGATGCAGCCTGTGATCAGTGTTACTATCTGAGAGACTGTTCACGCTCTGCAGACGTATCAGAGCTGGACCAACATACGGTTAATGCTAATGCTAACAGAGTAAAGCTAATGTTTTCACATCTTCTATTCACTGTTTAGTTACGAGGCTGTGCAATGTATTCTGGTAGCAGAGTGTCCTGCATGATGAACGACCTCTTTAAACTTTTGATGCAGGCAGATTCTACAGCTGCATCCGTTAAACTTCTTACCTAAAGTCTTCAGAAACACATTTCACTGAGCTATAAATGTTGTTAGCGGAGGGCGTGGCCTGTTCGGTTCTGGTGGGCAAAGCTGGGAAGCGTCTCGTGCCTGTGCATGTGGACTTGTACCGTCACTGCTGACGCTTCACAATAAAATACTTAGACTGGCTTTTATTGTGAAGCAGCCACATGAAACACACGAGGTCTCTCATCCAAAACACGTGATTATTAACCGACTGACTCAACAGTAGTAGGGAAACTGAAATCTGAAGGATTAGAACTTTAAATCTGACAGCAGCAGCTTCAAACCTCAGCTCAAAAAAAACAAGACACTCAATGACTTGGTTCATATTGACGACTCGTTCCTCAGAAAAGTCTCGCTTTGTTAATGACTCATGTTCTTCAGCTGAGAGCAGGAAGAGGGAACTGGAGGGAATCAACTCCTCCAGACCTCCTGCTGTTTTCACGCTCATGTTTCAGTCTGTTCTGTTGATGTGTTAGAAGTTGGGCTTGTGCTTCTTCACCTCCACCATCAGGTGGTGCAGGTTGATGAGCTCGGAGCGCACGGCCAGGCTGCGGAACGTCGGCTGGTTCAGGATCTTGTGGAAGCCGTGGTAGTACTGGATCAGCTGGGTCAGAGCGCCCTGCGGCAGGAAGAGGAAGTGCTGCGTCAGGACCTGTAACACCGCCCACTTCCTCCAACACGCACACACACAACTCTGACACACACACACAACCCTGACATGCAAACACAACTCCAACACACACACACACACACACACAACCCTGACACACACACACAACCCTGACATGCAAACACAACTCCAACACACACACACACACACACAACTCTGACACACACACACACAACCCTGACATGCAAACACAACTCCAACACACACACACACACACACAACCCTGACACACACACACAACCCTGACACACACACACAACCCTGACATGCAAACACAACTCCAACACACACACACACACACACACAACTCTGACACACACACACACAACCCTGACATGCAAACACAACTCCAACACACACACACACACACACAACCCTGACACACACACACAACCCTGACATGCAAACACAACTCCAACACACACACACACACAACTCCGACACGCACACACAACTCCGACACACACACACAACTCCGACACGCACACACAACTCCGACACACAACTTCGACACACACAGGAATGTAAAACTAATAACATTTTCTCATAACAATCTATGAATGTAATATTCAGTGAAGAAACTCTCCCTCACACCTGTCTGCAGCCTCACCTGTCTGCTGCCTCACCTGTCTGCTGCCTCACCTGTCTGCAGCCTCACCTGTCAGCTGCCTCACCTGTCTGCAGCCTCACCTGTCTGCAGCCTCACCTGTATGATGCTGGTTCCATTTTTGAAGTTGGTGAAGGACCTCATGACGTCCTGACTCATCGACTCCACCGACTGTTTCCACGTGCTGGAAAACCCTCGAACCAGCTGAGTGATACGAACTGCACACACACACACACACACACACACACACACACGCACACACAAGCACACAGGTGAATTCATGTGAATTCTGCCTGAATTCAGTGTTCTTGTCGTTCGTTGTAAACAGCGTCGGGGCTTTCACATGTGAGAGGCCTGATGTGGTGAGTGTGGAAGGAAACAGGATGTTTGATGTGAGACTTGGTGGGAAGCTGAAGTGTCGAAGGTAGAAACTCTGCAGGCTGACGGAGGAGAAACAAAACTGAGACTGACGATTACTGAGGAAAACAAAACTCAAGGAGAAGTGAAAGCCTTTGTAACCACACCCACATGTTGTGTAATCTTTAATTCTCTCTTCTTCTCTCTTAGAAAGTTTTTACAGATAATTACAAACATCCTTCTGCTCTTCTGCACTTTCCGATCATTTCCAGGTTTATGTGACAATATAACACATTTCCACTGCAGCCTCAGACGTTTGGACCGAGCTGCACGCGTATCACAGACAGAACATATCAAAACCAAAACACTTCTTCTCTCCTCACCTTCCTCGTTCTTCAGCCGGTCGAGCTGCCCTTTCTCCATCAGAGCCTCGGCCTCCTTCACGAAGGCGATCATCCCTCCGAAGGGAGGAGACAGAATCTCTTCGATGAACTCCTGCAAAGAGGACGCGACAGCGACGTTTAACACTAAAGTTAATATTCCACTGCAAAGTGTTTTTAATCATTAGATTTGTGTTTCAGCATTTTTTCACTTTATGATCGGAAAAATATTAATTTTTGCATGAAACACGTCAGAATTTTATCATTTGAAGTCCACTCGTTGAGGTTGTACCTTTATAATGTTCATCTACATTTAATTAAATCTTTCTGTGGTGTCTAACTGAGCTTCACGTCCATTTCACCAGTTCTGGTTTTGTTTCTGTTTCTGTTTCTTCAACATGACTGAACTGCTTCTAGAGTCACACTATAATTACACTTGTTTTGAAATCAGAGCTCTGAACACAAAGAGGACGCAGTAAAAGGAGGGAGTGTCACCGCAGGGCTTCAGATTTCCCAGAATTCCCCTGTGTTGATTACCTGCGTTCTCGCCAGGAGCAGCTGCTGGAAACCTTCCACCTCTTTGCTGTCGTCTGCTGCCCTCTCCTGGACGAGCGGGGGAAGAACCAACATCACACACGGATTAAATAAAGCTCAAATAAAAACCAACAACTGGACGATCCTGAGAGTCACAGCTCGGTACAGAAGTGAAGGCGGCGCTCACCATGAGGACGCTGAGCATCATGTCGTAGTTGTTGATGAGGAAGATGAGCTGATCTCTTCTGGAGGGAAACTCTGCCGCCATCTTCAGAACAAAGTTTTCAACCTCGACCTGCAGAAGAACAAATATTCATGTTTGTTGTTCAGGACGGATTCAGTTTGTGACAGTTTGACTTCATTAAGTCACATTCTCTCATGTTTACTGCTGCGACCCGTTTATGTGACAATCTGAAGAAAAAAAACAGACGTCAAAGATATAAATTATAATTAATGTATACATGATTGTATAATCATCAATGATATAAACTGTACATGTTGTTTTCAGAGCAAATGTGGCGAGAAGAATGAACGAAAAGGTCGATTCAGTTTAAGTTAATGACGCTGAACAAGTCAGTTCATCTTCACTCGTCTGAGCTGTGACTGACACACATTTTATTACTTTATTCTCGCTGTATTTAACCAAAGAAATCAGATTATCGTTTCTTACCAAAATCTTTGTTTTAATAACACTAACAGTGATATATTTTATTTAGAGACTCCTTCCAAAACATTCCAGGACACCTTACAAGAGAAAATTAAAGTTTTGTTACATATTCAACAGCTTGTTAAACTCTCCTGTGTGTGTGTGTGTGTGTGTGTGTGTGTGTGTGTGTGTGTTACCTGCAGCTGTCCCAGCAGAGTGTGTGTCCTCTCGTTGGGAAACGTCTGGTTGATGCTGACGATGGCGGACGAGAACTCTGCGTAACGACGCGTGATCTGAAATCACACACACATTAATTTCAGTGCCGTCAAACACATGAAGGGTGTGTGTGTGTGTGTGTGTGTGTGTGTGTGTGTGTGTGTGTGTGTAGACTGACGTAGTGTGGTCTGGTGTCCAGCACTCCCAGTTTCTGAGGGTCTGTGTTTCTGATGCTGTGGATGTTCATCTCCAGAATCATTTCAAACCTCGGCCACAGCAGCTCCAGCACCGCCTCCCAGTACCTGCACACACACACACACACACACACACACACACACACACACACACACACACACACAGTGAGTGGAGGAGGACGACAGGAACAAGTGGTTTTCCTTTCAGCGGCCGGGTCACTGACTTGTCGAGGGCGGGGATGGTCCTCTTGGCGGTGATGGCTCTGAACCGGAGGATGATGTGGATGCACAGGAAGACGGCGATGCTGTCGTAGCAGTCGGACACGTACGTGGACATGCTCTTCTGCAGAGACGGAGCAGACACGGTATCAGCACTGAAGGCAAACATGCTGCAGCACTCAGAGAAACAAACACTGTTTCAAACACACAGACGAGACGTTCGTACCAGGAACATGCTGAGAGTTTTCCCCATGATGCTGTTGAAGAGGTCGAGCGCAGAGTTTCCTGCCACCATGAAGAAGTCGGAGAGGAAGAGGTACTCCCTGCAGCCGTTGTCCAGCAGAGCGTAGTGCTGACTGCGAAACAACGTCTCGTAGGGATACTGAGGACAGACGCAGGAACATCAACAGTTAATGTATCTGATGTCGCTGTTCTTCAGGAGCTACAGACTCACAGAAAATCACAGAAAATCCTCAACAAACAATAAGAGAGGAAAACTGGATATCAAACAACGATACAAGTGATGCTGTCACAATCTAACCCAACATGTGTCTATTTGACGTCCTGGGAATGAGACTCAACAATCAACTGTCTTTGTGGTGCGTTCAGGAACAGCTGGGACAAATCCTACTGATTCTACCTTTAACTTTAATAGTTATGACGTGAGCTTCAGTTAGCTTTGAGCACAAATGTCCTTCAGAGGGAGACTTTTTACTCTGATACTCTGAATACAAGTCGGAGCCTGTAATCTATTACTTTACAGGAGTAAAGAAGCTGTCAATCAGTACTTCTACTTTTACAGGAGTAAAGAAGCTGTCAGTCAGTACTTCTACTTTTACAGGAGTAAAGAAGCTGTCAATCAGTACTTCTACTTTTACAGGAGTAAAGAAGCTGTCAATCAGTACTTCTACTTTTACAGGAGTAAAGAAGCTGTCAGTCAGTACTTCTACTTTTACAGGAGTAAAGAATCTGTCAATCAGTACTTCTACTTTTACAGGAGTAAAGAAGCTGTCAGTCAGTACTTCTACTTTTACAGGAGTAAAGAAGCTGTCAATCAGTACTTCTACTTTTACAGGAGTAAAGAAGCTGTCAATCAGTACTTCTACTTTTACCAGAGTCTGTTTATACACAAGTATCTGAACTTCTCCTGGAGGACAGACTGTGTGAACTTTTCGTGTGTCTTTTTAAATGGACAGACTTCAGATGTGTGTGCTTCACGACGGACGTCTCACCCGGCTGTCTCCTCTCTGGGCCGTGTGTGGGACCAGGATGGGCCCCTCCAGCTCGGCGGGGCTCAGGATGGCGCCCCTCTGGCCCAGAGTGAAGATGGTGTTCCTGCTCTTCAGAGACGGTTTGGAGAAGAAACCTGCAGGAGAGAGTCAAGGAGCCTCCAGCCTCGATGTCAACCAGCACATATCTCCTCAGTGTTCCAGAGTTGTTTTAATCTGACTGAATGTTTCATCACGTTCAGCTGCCTGTGATCAAATGCTGACATCCTGCTGAAGAGTCGCTGTGTGATTAAATTAAATAAAGAATGATTTAATGAAGGTGAATAAAGGCGTTTGATGAATTACTTCATTGTTTCAGTCATTTTTTAAGTAAAAATATAAGCTGCTTTCTTGTCATTTATGACACACAGTAACACACACATACACACACCCACACACATACACACACACACACAGTGTAAAGGATATCTTTCTTGGCCGTGTCTTCTACTCCCATCAGGTCGTCTTTGTCTGCGACCTCCTCATACTGCACACAGGACACTTTATATCAGCTGAATGAATCTTTACAGGTTATAATTCAACTTTTCTCTCTGAGGAAATGTTTTTACTCTGGCTAAGAAACAACATTCTAAATCAGATCTTGCTCGCTCGGTGATGTCGAGTCCTGTGTGAATCCACTGACCTGCACTTTGAGCAGCCTGCCGCTGTACGACTTGAAGTAACTGTAGTAAATCTTGCTCATGGTGTCGACGTACTCGTCTCTGATCTCCTTGGCGACCGTCCTCTCATTGGCCAAAAGGAACTGATAGAAAAATCTACAGCAGGACAAACAGAGAGCGAGAGTGTCGGCTGTTAAATGTTCAGCGATCACTTCTTTTATACCATGAAGCTTCTGATGACACGTGAAGACAAACACAATAAATACTGCAGCTCCATTCTGATACATTTTATAACAAAACTAATGCAGCGTAAGAAAAGAAACCTTCAAGATCAATGATCATTTCTGTGTCTGACCATAAAATGTTCAAGACAAAATGAAGCTGCGAGCAATCATTGTCCTGGAAGTCCTCAAATAAAGAACTTCAGTAAAGAGGAGGAGCTGATGGCCGGCAGGTACAGTGGACTCACCTGTACTTGAGCAGAGTGTTCTGAGGGATCTGGTAGTTGGTCATTGGCTTCCTGAAGGAGTAAATCTTCTGAAGAATGAACTCTCGGATCTTTGACACCGCCTGAAGTGAGACGCAAATATTAAGATCACTTCACATCAGAGAAAAGCGCAACAAAGTGCACGTTCCAGGATTGTTCTGTCGTGCGTCACCTTGAGTTTGAGGCGGTCGACGATGTCCTGGATGTCGGAGCAGGCCAGCGTCTCTCTGAAGCTCAGCTCTTTGGCGAAGTTGATCTTGTTGTTGAGTTCGTGGAGCTGCTCCAGAAACTCCTGCTCCGTCACTGGACTGTCCAGGATGGTGCTGCGATGAGACGGTGAGACGTCAGACGAACAGGCCTACAGAACATTTAACCGTCTCTCTGCTCTCCATCACACTTACGAGATCATGGCGCCGGGCACCACCAGCTCGTCCACCAGCTGACTGAGGTGGCTGCGCACCGCCTGCCTGTTCTTCAGCCGCACGTTCATGCTGACCGACTGCTGCTGCAGAGTCTGGATCTCACTGCTGATGGAGGACAGGTCGCTCTGGAAGCCGCTCAGCATGCCCTCCATCCGCTGACAGACAGAGAAACAACCGTGACATCATCGTCATCATCGTCATCTTCTGTCCTGCACTCTTTAGATCGTTTACTGACTCTCGCTGAGCTCGTCATGCAAAGGATTGTGGGATCAGGAGGAAGTCTTACCTCCAGTATGGAGTCACAGGCGGTGATCTGGTTGTGCAGCAGAGCGATGTTCTGACTCTCCTTGATGTCTGACGAGCGAACCGTCAGGAAAACAACAACAGATCATCAACCCCAACATTCAGGAGAGTTTATTATAACAATAACAAGATCTGACACAGAATAGATTCACATGAAATAGAGGAACGATAAAACCCTGCTGACAGTGAAGGATACAGTCTTTGATGGAGGCCTGCTCGATCCTCTGCAGCTCCGACTCCACCTGTTTGGAGTACTGACGGAGGTCAACGCCCTGAAAACAGACGGAGAACACCACAGTCAACACATTTATCACACAGACAGGCTGAGAAACATTCTTAGTACTGGCTGGTTTCACGTCATCTCATGAAAACAGGACTGATTTTGTTTGTAGCTGAAAAGAAAACTGGTCTTTGTGCAGCAGCAGGTGGACGTCTGTTCTCCTGCACTCCAACCCGCCAGCTCAAACTACAGCGTCGGGAGATTCTCACCGTTTTCAGCGCCTCCTTCACGAGGTCATCTTCCAGATTGGCCTGGATGTGAACTGCAGGAGACAGAGAGGAACCATTAAACACCCAGCAGTGCTGTCTGGGGGAACCTTGACTGAGGACGAGCAGAGTTCTGAGTTTAAACTTGTATTTCCTCTGTGCAGAAGCTTTCATAAGATCTGGATATGATTTTTTAAAAATTGCAAAGAGCTGCTGCAGGTTGTAAACATTATAAAAGTCATATTCTTTCTCCTTGTGGCAACTAAAACTTAGCTTTGTTAAAATCCAGATCACAACATTTTACTGTATTGTTGATCTGTTTGAACTGTAGGGGGCGCTGCAGACATGCTGATCACGCCAGGTCAATACAGGAGATCTATTCCTCCGCTTGTCCTCTGATCTAAATATGAGACTTGTAAATGATGAGTGATGTCTTACTGTCCACTTCATCCAAGATGAACTCATCGGTGGTGAGGTCCAGCTCTCCCAGGTTCAGATTAGTCATGTCTCCATCAGTCTTCTGGGAAAAAGAGACATAATCACAACAAATACTCTTTTTCTTTTGTCTTAGCTGGCGGCTCATCCTCTGCTAACATGAGCAATGGATGTTTATAACCACTGATTATTATTGCCATGGTGGACTGATCAATAAAAAGTCAGTGAACAGTGAGAAGTGTTCCCAGAGGTCAGGATGACGTCTTTAATGTCTTGTTCTGTCTGATTAACTAACTAACACTGACACACATGAGAGTGTTTTACTTTATTTTCTTAATGAATGACGGATAATTAATTAATAAAACCGCAGATAGTGACGTTACACTTTGTTGCAACAGGATGCATTCAGGAAATCGTTGTGCTTCACAGCGTTCTGACAGGATGCTAACAGCTACATTAGCTTAAAGCAACATTAACGCACGTTGTCAACATACATTCAGCAACATTTTGTTTACTATCACAACTTTTATTGATATGTTTGATTCATATTGTCGCTGTTCTTCAGTCAGTTTGATGAAACGTCCAGTGATGATGTCAGTTGTCATGAATGCTAACTGGACCCTCACAGAGAAAGAACAAATAAACCGTTCAATATTTTAATGTTTTTCACAACAAATAATTCCACTGGGAGAAATTCAAATGTCACCTCGTCTTGTAAATACGCCATGGCGACTTCTGTCGGGTTTCCAGCTGTGTTTACATCGGAACCAGCTCCAACAGCGGCTGCAGCTACGTCCGCCATTGCGGCGAATTTACGCTAACGTCAAAAAAAGACTACAGATGTCCAGTTCCGCCTCGTCCTCCCTGAAACACGGAGCGTCCTCACGTTTATCAGCAGCTCGAGATATTAATATGAGAAAATACTGCGTGCGGTGAAGAAACACACAAACACACATCTGACTATTTAACACGTATTTTAACTTTCTGCGTTAACATAGTTTTGTATGTGTTTCATTTGAACCGCTGTGTAAGTTTCCTGTCGGACACTTTAAAATTGATGGACTGACTTCCGTTCGCCGACTCGCTCAAACTCTCGCGAGAGCTTTGCGGCTTCCTCTTCGCACGGAACCTACTTCCAAGATGGTGAGTGTCTTTTCTACCAATCTGGAATCCTTCTGAAATCCACAATCATCTGCCGTTATTCTTACTTGTTTATCCCATTTAGCCCCGTGATTAATCTTCTACATCTGTGTGCGAGCGGAGTAAAGTGGAATTGTTGACTTATTAGTCGTAGAAATGGATAAAACAACGGAGTTAACTGTCAGCGCCGGGCTGAGCTGTACGGACTGACTGCAGTTAGCCGGCGCGGATGGTTGAGTTAGCGTTGTTATCTATTTTAATGCACACTCCTATGTCTGATTATTATTCACATTTAAAGAACAGTTATCCGGCTAAAGATCCGCTTTCATATTACCTCTAATAAGTAACACAACATCGATAAAGAACGGTGGCTAGCTATAGAAGCTAACTAGCCTCACACTCCTCCACTGATGGCAGTGAGCATGTTGGTGACATCACGTTGGGAGACGAGGTGGATGTTTCACCTGTGTGAACGCTTCATGCTGCACCACATTAACAGCTGAGGTACTCTGAGCTGTGATTCAGAGAGATGTGGAGGTTATTGTGGCTCTCAGATGATCCAGCAGCAGCAGCTCTGAAGCTAACAGCTAACTGGAGCCAAAAAAGTTAGCTGCAGATACTCAGACAGCTCAGTGTGAAGCCAGAGCTCCTGTTTCTGACCCGCAACTACTTCTGAGGAGAAACACACCCATGTTAAATACACACAGAGCTAATAATAATAATAATAACAATGGTATTATAAGTTTGTAGTGTGTTAGCATGCACAGCTCGTCTGAAAGCATGAACATGGCAGTGCTGACTGACTCATGCCTCCCTGATAACGTGTGTGTTGTGTGTTTTCAGTCTCTGGTCATCCCTGAGAAGTTCCAGCACATTCTTCGTGTTCTGAACACGAACATCGATGGTAGGAGGAAGATCGCCTTCGCCATCACAGCCATAAAGGTAACGTCTCACCTGTGCTTCATGCTTCATTTTCTGCAAGTAACAAGGATGCATTTAAGTATGTTTGTTGCTCAGTTATTATTGAGAGTTTCTGTTGTGTGTCAGACGTTCATCATAACACTAACCTGTCTGTCTTTCTGTCTGTCTGGTCTCAGGGTGTTGGCAGACGTTACGCCCATGTTGTCCTGAGGAAGGCCGACATCGACCTCAACAAGAGGGCTGGAGAGCTGACTGATGAGGAGGTGAGGAGAGCCCGCTGTCTGCAGACTAACGGTTACAGGATAGTGTCTGAAGGAAATGTTGTGGCTCTTCAGGAAGTCTTGGATTGTGTGAATAGATGATGTGAATCAGGAACTCTGAAGGTCCTGAACAGAGTCCGTCTGGAGTCCTGCTGACTTGAACACATCCACACTCGGCTCGCTCAGAGTATAAACCTGAGCAGGGATGTTTTGTTGAAGCTCAGTGTTCAGACTGAAAGCTTCAGTTATATAAATCATGCTTATTTTCTTCCAGCTGCATCAAAACTGTTTCATGTTGGTTTCTTAATTGCACAGATTGCTGCAGCAGTTTGATGGATAAATGAAATTATAAACTTTTGACTCTGGACAAACAACACTTGTCACAACTGATTGGAAGTTTTGAAAACTAAAAATGTGAACAAGCAACAACCTGTTACTGCTTCTTTAAACTTGAGTTGATGCTGATTTAGTCACAGTGGAGCGGTGACATTTCAGCAGGAAGTTGATCATGTCAGGCTGCCGAGACGAGTTGTTTTATTTATTGGTTATCTAATAACACGGCCGGGTGAACACGCTTTGCTACTGAAAACCTCAGTAAAGTAAACCGGTCACACTGGATGCTCTTTCTGCTGACAGACGTCTTTGTAGAACACGCTCGGTATCCAGATCGACTGATGTTGCCCAACTCGACGGGCAGGTGAGCTGACAGATTCAGACGCTCGTCGCGGTCGGTCTTTATTGTAGCGCCTTGAATCTCCCTTCAGGACTTGGTGTGTTTCCAGGTTGTAACTCTGACACATTTGATTAATCTTCCTGTGAGTTAACCGCCATCTTTGTTCTTCAGGTTGAGCGTGTGGTGACCATCATGCAGAATCCTCGCCAGTACAAAATCCCAGACTGGTTCCTCAACAGGCAGAAGGACGTCAAGGACGGCAAATACAGCCAGGTGAGAGACGGCAGGAGAGAGTTGTTACCTGTTCAGCTGTGGTGGAAACCTGCTGAACATCAGCAGTTCTGCAGGACAAAGTAAAATGTTACAAGTTGCATGAGCAGATTTCACAGAAGACGTTCTTGTGTCAGAAACTTACAGCAACATCAGAATAAACCTGAAGTGATGCTGTGCTGAGATCAAGAGGAAGAAATGCAGGAAAAACACTGATGCATTTGAAAGCTGCTGAGTTTGACGCCTTGTTCTGACATTGAATCCTTTTGTCAGATAATTATAATGTACAACAGTTATAGAAACGCCTCTGTTGGCAGCGCTGACTGCAGGCTGTCTATTAAACTACTTTAATACGGATGAAGGTCAAAGTCTTCAGGGAGGTTTGATGGAGACTCTGACATGTTGTGGTTTCCACCTGATGAGTCTCATTAACACGTCGATCTGGAGCAGCAGGTGAGAGACGGAACATCGAGTCTGTCAGAAAGTAAACAGCCATCACAGCGGAATGTCGACTCTTCGTTCAGGTCAATTAAACTTAAATGTCAGAAGTTTACAGCTGTAGATATTTGTACACTGATCTGAGGCCAGCGTGTGCAGCGCGGCTACAAGACTGCCGATCTTTAATGTCTTGATCTAAAGCTCTGCAGTGAGAAGCGTCTGGCAGCTCAGCTACACTCCTGTCACATCTGTATTTTGGCGGTTTCTTGCTGGGATCTAAATCATCATCGTCTGATTTCAGGTCCTCGCTAACGGTCTGGACAACAAGCTGAGAGAAGATCTGGAGAGGCTGAAGAAGATCCGGGCTCACCGTGGTCTCAGGCACTTCTGGGGGTAAGAGATCTGAACACGTCTGTCACAACATGAAGTCTCTGCATCGCTTCTTCACCACAGACCATCAGACAGTGTCAGAAACATGTCGGCTGCACTTATGGGATGCAACGGATTTCAAAATCTACCAATTTTGTTGCCAGATATGTAATTGTGTGGTCAGTGGAGGAGATTCGGTGCAGAGAGCTTCAGTCCGGTCTCAAGTCCTCAGAGTTAATTCTCCTGTCGCTGTTTAAACACGATGACTTTAACGCTGTCTTTTCTTTTCCTTGCAGTCTGCGTGTGCGCGGTCAGCACACCAAGACCACCGGCCGTCGTGGTCGCACCGTCGGTGTGTCCAAGAAGAAGTAATCTCCCTGCTTCCCGTTGTTTCAATAAAATGCCTCAGTTCACAAAACCTGTGTGTCCGAGTGCTGCTTCCCCTGTAGAGTCCGAGTGCTGCTTCTCCTGTAGAGTCTGAGTGCTGCTTCCCCTGTAGAGTCCGAGTCAGTGACACGCTGCTGGTTTAAATATTGTCACAGGACAGAGACGATGGTTTAGATTAAAGCAGCTGAGACCTCAGGTTTCCGTCCCTGCTGTGGTTCAAACTCTGCAGACACACTGGATGTTCATACATTATATAAGAAATGATTTTATTCCCTCTAACATGCAGCAGTCTGATTAACGTGATGACACACTTACTGTTCAGCCGCCTTCTTTAAAAAGTCGGTGTTACATTTATTCATGTGCGTCCAGAAACCTGTGGATGATCTGAGCGTGTGTGTGTTGTTCTGAACATCCATTCCCACCTCTGCAAACTGCACTGAATCAGAAACGGTACATGAATATCTGAAGAGAATCTGCTGTTTTCATGACCTGAGTTTTGTCAGCTGTTCAGAATCATCATGGAGAATAAGTGAACGAGGCTGCTGAGGTTGCTCTAATTGAAAACCAAATATCCACACAAGGAATGATTGTGTGAAGACAGTTCGAGCTCATTTAAGTTAGAATTTAACTTGGATGGCACACAAACAAATCACCTCCACTGCTAACAGGCAGGGGACGATAGGAAACATGTCACAAGTATGGTGAAACAAAACAGACAAAAACGGCATCTTCATGTTGCTCGTGAGAACATTTACAATCATCCTCGTTCACTTCTACATCCTCAGAGTTTCTTAACCCCAATAATCATGTTTCAGTGTGTGTTGGAATTATTTCCTTCCCTGCTGAACAAAATATTTTAAAATGGAACATCCCAGATAGAAACAGTAAAGAAAATAACTGTAAAAATAAAGAAGGAGCTGATTTGAATCCTCTCCGTGTACAGACGACACTTCACACCCAACATGTGATTATTATGTGTAGTTTATTTATTGTGCTGCATCGCTGACAGAAAGTGGAATTAATACAACAGGAGAAACAGGAAATATTGCATCGCTCTTAAATATACAAATATTCCAGATAAACTGAGGTACGGCAGGAAAACTTATGGCTGCAGGAAATATAAAGTGCACGAAGACGAAGAGCACAAAGTCCAAACAGAGAGGAAACTAAATGTTATGGCTTTAATAGAGACCACACCAAACACAGGAAGTGTGAACTGAACTGTCTGTCTAACAGGAGGAGGAGGAGGAGGGAGTGACGGCTTTATCTTTAAAAGGAGGGAATGATAAATTAAGTTAATCTAATAAAAACACAGCAGATATGTTAAAGGTATCTGCATCTTAAACTACACATTGAAGAGACTGTAGGAACCTCCACACATCCTCCGTTCAACCTGACGTCTTCTAACCAACTCAATAATCTCACTTAATGTGAACAGTCACCCCGGCGTACCCCAGTGCATGCTGGGAAAAGCTCCTCAGACCTGATCAGCTGAGAAGATCGACGGGACGACTGACTGTTGGTTTGTGTCTCAGGTTAAAGTTCGTTACAGCGTGACTGTTTAAGGCAGAGAAGCTAAATCAAGAACCGCCGATGTTTCTACTGTCACAGCGATCCTGTCGACCAGAGAGCAGCAGATTGCTTCAGTCACGTCCTTACTATGAAATGATACAAAGATTTCTTCAATAGATTCTTTCAGATCAAAGACCATCTTTTTCTTACAACCAAAAACTGACGTGACGTGTTTTGAATGTTTGTTTCTGTCTTGTTGAACTAAAAGCGAGCAGCTCGAGATCACTAACAAACTTTAACAAACGCTGCGTGCCGAGAATGTGTCGACCTCCAGAGAGATATTTGTGGAAGCCTAGAGAGGAATAAAAGTTACAAACACACCACATTATTAGACACACTTTGAATTATTGTGTTTTACAGCGATGAGATCCAGATGTTTTATGATATCTCAGTTTTCCGTCATTTTTCTTCTGGTTCAGTTATAAGTTTCACCAATTTTCATATTTTTTTGAATCATTGTTGTTTTGCGTCCGTCCTGGAGGAATAAATGAAATCCAACTGACGCTACATGAAAGTGAAACATCAGGACCACAGAAGGTTCTGGTGGCAGCAAACAGACTTCTGAACTGGAGCAGCTGTTAAATATGAAAAAGTACAAGATCAGTAACAAACTCTGCGACGTAAAGCATTCAATAACTGATCTGGAGTCTGTTTACTTTTATAGAAGCTGCTTTCTGCCAAGAGGAAGAAAATAAATGTGCAGAAGGAATCTGAATAACTGACAGAAACGGTGAGGTTCATTTAACTCGACTGAGAGATAAAAATGTTTTGAGATCAAACAAAAAAAATTAATCTTATCATAATACCTTTTTATTCCCACCAGTGACTGTTTGTTGACACAAAAAGTACTGAAGAAGTCTTTACAGGACGGGTCCCGGCCCAGAAACAGATTAAGGGACGGATCCAAAACATTTCTCTCACGTTAACACGGCGTTACTTCAGCCATATTCTTTCATTGGAGGAATAACATGAGAACAGTTCCATGCAGAGCCCAAAATAATCTAGCAGTGTAGCATGTTTTATTGAGCTGGTCTGAACACTGCTGGGTCTCGGTGGATCTGCTCTGGATTTTGAATCTTTTTAACTTTTCCTGACTGAAATGATTTCCTACATGTTGCCCTACGTTTGACATCTTGCTGTTGGCTGTCA
>NC_044189.1:616873-722336 GCF_900880675.1 Sparus aurata | reverse complement strand
AAGAAGTTAGGAGCAGAAAAATGTGTCGTGTCTAAGACGGAGGTGGAGGACGCAAACACAACCGTCCACTCACCTGTGCACAGGTAAAACCCGAAGATGACGACGACACAGAGGACGAGCGAAGCTGGAAGGACACAGATCCCCAAACTCCAACATGGCTGCCGGGCTGCCATCTCCCCGTCAGCTCCTGGAAACACGAGAACACAGCGACGGTTGACGGACTGATCCTTTAATTTCTCTGCTCAGACACCAGGTGAATGAAAACAAAGGGTTCATTTCTGGACTCACCTTCATTCAGAAAACACAGAACAGCTTTAAAACCAGTGAAACATTTCACATGAATCCTCAGAATAAAGTTTGTTTTATATCTTTTAATAAATAAATGAGTTCTGACCATCGACGACCAGGTGAATCCCTCTGTTGACACAAACAGCTGCACCTGCACACACCGCCCGCTGCAGAAGTACAGCCCGGCGTCCGTCTCCTCCGCTGCACGATGTCGAGCCCGACGGTGCCGTTCTCCAGACCTCCACCGCTGCTGATCCGTCCGTCGTCCTTAATGTGGAAATCAACTGATTCTCCTCCTAACTTATTCAGCCTGACAGTCAGCAGAGGCAGCAGCTGGTCTGAGCGCAGGTGGTACCAGGTGATGTCACTGCTGGACGTCAGGTTGCAGGTCAGAGAGGCGTCTTGCCCAGCTTGGACCACCAGGGCAGAGCGGAGAACAGGTGAGGCTGAGGACAGGTGAACTCCTGCGACACCTGAGGAGGAAGAGAACCCTCACTGTGATGTTTATAGTACAATAAAGAAGAGATGCAGACTAACACTTCATCACTGCAGAGGCAGGATGATGACGCTCGTCACATGTGCAGAACTTGCCTTAGAAACATCATGTTTTTAAGTTCTCTTCAGTACCACAGTGATCCAGTGACATTTGTCTGAACATTCACAGGTTTGCTGCTAACAGGAAGTGCTAACAGATAATTCTGCAAAGTTTTAATGGAGTTTTGAGGTTTTATTCATTTATTTTGGTAATTTTTGACATTGTAAATCAAGACTCCAGCTACTTCAGTTGTTTTACTGTGAAGCTCCAGAAATGTTTTGTGGTCTATGAGACTTCACCTGAGTTTATATCAACACGGAGGGAGGAGAGGATGACTCCATAAAAACAGCCGCTCCTCACATGTGCAGAACTTGCCTTAGAAACATCATGTTTTAAGTTCTCTTCAGTATCACAGTGATCCAGTGACAGTTGTCTGAACATCCACACTCACTGCTAACAGGACGTGCTAACAGCTGATTCTACAAAGTTTTAATGGAGTTTGTTTTTTTTCTAGTTCTACTGGTCGTTTTAAATCAAGTCTCAGCTGCTTCAGTTGTTCAGCAGAATGCTGCGACTCTGTTTTACTGTAAAGGTCCAGAAATGTTCTGTGGACCACGACACCTCACCTGACTTAATATCAACATGATGACTGGATTTACATGTTTTTAGTGAACTGTTCCTTTAAAGCTACTTCATGCAGACTAGATTTCTGGTTTCAGTGGTTCTGGTTCTGACCACAGGACCGGTCGCAGGTGTTCTGCTGACTCAAACCTGCAGCTGCAACCTGTTCTAGTTTTGGTTTTGATATTTTTAGCACAAACCACATGACTCATGAAACCATGAGCACAATCAAAACAAATCACAACTTATAAATCAATAATCTTCTACATCAGGTTTTATCTCAACAGTCCTGGGATTTCTGCACACGGCACCTTGAAAGTCCTTGAAACACCCTTGAATTCAATGCCTGCATCAAATCAGCATATAAACATAAGATAACGACTTACAGAGAAAAGTGAGGATCCGAGTGAGAGCTGCCATGATCAGAGCTGATCGATCATTCAGGGAACACTGAGATGTTTCACAGACAGGAAGTGGGGGGGGGGGGACTTTATTGTGAAGGGGGACAGACAGAGACCACCGACACTTCGGTCATTTTCCTTTACAGTCACATTTCTCCCTGTGACCGGGCAGAAACTGATGAATCTGCGGTTCTGGAGCTGCTTAGGTTTCGTTTCTGCTGAGATCCGTCAAGAGAACTGCACACGTCACACAAGACGGAAGGGCAGCTTCAAAATAAAAGCACGTTAAATCTCCGCTGGTGGTTTTCAGAGGAGATAAATGATTTCAGTGTAAAGAAAACTTTAATGTCTTCTGAGAACATAAATAGTCTAAATTATGTTGTTAATGAATGTTGACATGTTTTGAAAAGTGTTTTATGAACCCAGAGAAGCTTCATTTCATCAGCTACACGTTTCATAGGCGCTTTTATTTTGGTGCCGCAAACCAGAAATCGAAACTTAAGCTCTCAGTTATATTTGTGAGGTGGAGTGAGTGCGAACACACACCAGAACACGAGCAGGACCGGTAAGACGCGCGGACAGGAGCAGAACTGAGGGTCCAACTGCAGCAGACATCATGAGGACCAGCTGGTAGGACACGCTGCTTTTATTCTGAAATGCAAACTTCATAAGAATGCACATGTTTTTAATTTTAATGTATTTTTCTTGTATTTCTTATGACACTATTTTGCATTCAAAATGATTTTATATAAAGTTATGATTTGATGCAGGATTTAAATATCTGCAGATCATCAGAGGAAACATTCTGATCACCAGAGTGATGATTCTGTGTGTCTGCAGCTGATGATGATGATGATGATGATGATGATTGACAGGCTGAGTTTCGTTAGTGAGGAAACCAACAAGTGTGTAAAAACGAAACTTAACCCATCACCTGCAGCTCACTGATAACAGCTGAGGACCAAATCTCATCAGAGCAACAGAAACAATCCACATAAACACCATTTTCACACAAATCATTCAGTTTGATGATTAATTCACAAAAGTAATTATTCATTAAATATGAAGAATAAACATGTAAAACAGGTTTTCTGAAGATACAACTTGTTTGTAAAGCTCCAGTATCAACACATTATAGTATAAATGTGAGTAAAGCTCATTAAATATCGATATAATATGAATATAATAAGAGTTTATGATATTTAATGATATTTATTATGTCATTAAATATCGATATAATATGAATATAATAAGAGTTTATGAGTGAGATGAGCTGTGACCACACCCTGCAGCAGAGAGGAAGCTCCTCACACATTAACCACGTCACATCTATCATCATCATTAATATTATCATGATACCATTTATTTTACTTTACTCAGTGGAGTTTATTCTGAAACATATCTGATGTTTTATTTGTGTCTGTTAATATTTTTGGTCTCATACACACTCGTATATTCACCCACATCCTCTTAATCCCTCATTAATTTTGATTAATGTAGACACGTCCACAATATCACAGTATTTTTAGTAAAGTAAAAGTAGAAATAAAAGTTAAAACAAAGTCTTGTATTAAAAATGTAAATATAAAAAGGAGAACACTGTTTGAAGATAGACAGGTGGCAGGGTCCGCCACATAGAGACAGAGTAAAACAGTGTTTGTTCAGTCATGCGAAGATCTTTCTTTCTCATCAACATGTCTGTAAAACTACAGAGTGCTCCTTTAAAGAACTATTATGTAGAAATGGTCAAAACGAAAGAGAAAATATAAACTGGGGACAAACCAGGACCACGTGAGAACCGGAGAACAGGTTCAGGAGACACATGGAGAGCACAGACTTCACTACAGAGTAAACTAACGAGGGGGTGAGGTGCAGGTGGGGGAGGGAGGAGGGGAACACAGGTGAGGGACATAAAACATGGTAACACAGGTGAGCAGGAAGTGAAAAATCACAAGACACACGAGGATTAAACTACAAAATAAAATATTGTCTCATTACGATATCGATATTTAACAGCTCTGTTGTTTTCCTCGATCTCTTCACACCTGTGGAGGAAAGAAAACAACATCATCACTATTTATATAATTATAACTCTTTAAAATCAGCTGTTGATCCTCCGTTAGCGTATTGATCGGTGGTGACGTGTGGTTGACAGGTTGTGACTCACCTCTGCTCTGTTCCAGGTTGTTACACACTTCTGTGTTTCCTGCTCGGCGGTTCTGTCGGTGAGTATCAGCCTGGTTTCATGTAATCACACATTATAATCTGTGTTATTGTTTTATTCTTATCTTCCTCTGTTTGCTCTCCGTCCAGACTCCTCGTCCTCCGTCACCCAGCTCCAGTCCGTCATCACGAGGGTGGGGAACGAGGCGGTCCTTCCCTGCAGCTGGAAGTCTCGTCTGCCGGAGGTTGATCTGCCCACCTGCCACATCCAGTGGGCGACTCCGGTCGACACCGTGTTCGAGCTGGCGGGGGGAGCAGAAGTGGGAGGCGGAGGAGTTCAAGGGCCGGGTGGAGGTTCCCGAGGAGCGGCTGGGGTCCGGGGACTGTTCCCTGATCAATCCGTGACGTTCAGATCGGAGACACGGGGAGATACGAGAGCTTCATGGTGGTGGACGGAGCCAGGTCCAAGAAGACCCGAGTCTTCATCCAGGGCATCAAGCTGTCGGTGTTCGGTCAGTCGACGTTTGGTCGTTCCTCCGTCTTCATTCATTTTCTCTTTCCCCTGTTTTTTTCTCATCATCTTCACCCTTCTGTCCTTCATCCTCTTTTCTGATCCGTCTCATCCCAAAATCCATAATCTGTGTCTGAACTCTGGGACTGTTCGGATCCTGAACGTCACTGAATCTGTGTTTTTCGTTTCTCCTCCCAGACCACAAATCTCTCCAGTCCCGAGCTCCGGGTGAAGACCTGGTTCTGGATCTCGTACACCCGTCACTCGTTCAGGGTGGTGTTCCAGGACAGGTGAGCTTCACATCTGTTTTGAATGCGTTCGTCTTCTCGCCTTGAAATGACTGTTTGCATCAGAACAAAGCGGATTACAGGCTGCTGGTGAAGTTATGAGTCACCTGTGAAGTCTGTTTGTTAAATAAAGGCTCAACGGAAAATTATCTCTAGACGTAGACGAAACTTTCCAAGTGGAGTCAAACGTTTCATTTGTTACTTCCTGCTGTCGTCGACGTTGTTCAAATCTTTGTCAGACTTTAATCAGGTCGTAAGAATCTGTTATCATCGATCATAAGAACAAATCTAGTGTACTGTACCGCGACCAAAGAGCAGTGTTCTGTTCTGCTCACCTTAAATCTGGACTCTGACGCTGCGTTGTTCCAACAGGAACAGCTCGCAGTGGTCCGACCTGTGGATGAGGGGCGACGAGGACAGCGAGCGTCTGGAGAAGAACCCTCACAGAGAGCAGCTGACGATGAGGAAGCTGACGAGCTCGGACGAAGGAACGTACAAGTTCTGGATGAACACGGCCTCGCTGTCAGCACCGTGCAGCTCTCTGTGGAAGGTGAGAGTCCGACCGGATCTCCAGGTGATCAGCACCGCTTTTGGATTGAATAAAGATTCAAATGTTCTGGTGGCTCACGGCTCCGAGTTCTGTAAATGTCAGACAACTGTGTTTAAACTCAACTGGAAGCTGCGAGAGCTCGTTGAACGTCTGCTGTCATTTCAGATCCTGTTGCTCTGCAGTGACCCATCTGTTCCCTCCACCCTCCTCCACCTGCACTCCTGTTCCTACATTTACCTCCCTTTTTACCTGATCCCCGTCTGTTTGGACCCCCTGCTTCTCTTTGGACGTCGCTTTTGTCTGCAAGGAAGCTAAAAAAAAAAAGGAAGAGTCGTAACGTCACTGGATCTCACTTTGGTTTCAGACTGCGGTTCTGGTTCTATGAAGACTAAAACCCAACACGTGTACGTCGTCTGACGTCTGATGAAGAAACGCTCCAGGAAATGAAAGAACAAACGTCGGAGAGGAAGGTAACCACTGAATTTTATACTCTAATGATCGACAAGGCTGAATATACCGGGCCGAACCAAACATCTCTGATGAGACTGCAGCCTCTCCCAAACCCGATCAAGGAACAAACCTCGACCGGTCTGACGTCTGCCCTTTCAATTCCTGGAGGTGTTTCTTCATCAGAAGTCAGACGATGTTAGTTTTAGCGAGTTTCTCCATCATCTCCCATAGACTTCAATAGAAGCCGCATCACAGTCTGACATCAGAGTGAGATCCAGTGACGTACCGACCCGTCCTCCTTCTTTGCAGCTGCCTCGTTCGTCTGCTCCCCACCTGACATCAGTCCTCACCTGTTCCCTCGTTTCATCTCTCATGTTTCATTTTCCACTTTTAAAATTCTGCAGTTTTTTATCACATGAAACTGACGTAACGCATCTTTACAGAACAATCCACAGCTTCCAGATTCCAACAGAATCGGGAAAATCAGGCGCCTGCAGGTGAGAAACATTGATTAAAGTTTCTGAAGGGAAAATCACCATGAACAGAATGTTTCTGAGTCCATCTCCGTCCTCTGATGTTTCTCCAGGTGACGCCGTCAGAACCAGCGGCTCAGCTCTCTCTGTCCTGTTGGCCGTCGTCACCACTATCCAGATTCTTCATCTGCTCTGAGAAAATGTTGTTCATATATGAACTGTTGTAACCACTAAAACCATACGCACAATAACCAGCGCGACGCGTGAAGCTCGTCGTGTTTCTGAACCGAGCCAGGTGAGTTAAGACCAGAGTGAAGATCAGAGCGTGTGCCATCAGATCTGAGTGTGTTTAAAGGAATAGTTCAACGTTTTAAGAAATCAGCCTCCCTGCTCAGAGTCAGATGAGTCAAAAAGCAGTTTCAGTTTCTGCCACAACTTCAACTATTTTCCAGTGAGAAGAACAAAAAGTGATGAGTTTAAAAATGTAAGCAACAGTCGACAACATTTGTACCCATGAAACTGTTCTTTGTAATGTTGTTTTATTTGTTTTACAAAGACGCTGCTCTCACAAGAAGGTTGTTCTGTTGCTGAACTTTAATCAGTGTTGTTAAAAAACAATTTGAGTAAAAAAGTGAAGATTTTGTGTTAAAAAATTACTTTTGGTCAAAGTAAAAGTCGGCCACTTGAGTCAAAACCTTAAAGTATCTGATTTGAAAATGTAATGTGAGTGTCTAAAGGGAGTGTAAAAGTAAATAAGTCTTAATTTACATGCAGCTGTTTGTTGATTATCTGGTCGATTCTTTGGTCCAAGTCATTTAAAAAGACACTACTTTGACTCTGATGTAATCTGCCAAGCAACAAGTAACTAAAGCTGAAGTATAGTTTAGCTTAGCATAAAGACTGTAAGCAGAGGGAAACTGCTAGCCTGGCTCTATCCCAAGTTCAGAAACACAAATGCAAACAACCCTTAATTAACATGCTGTGACTCATTTAGTTTTAATACGACGGCTTGTTAGAGACATTGTAGAGAGAATTAATTATAGGGAGGAGGAGGTCAATGTAACAGAAAAAACTTTTCATCTCTGAGATACAAGTGGTAAATTTAGGAGAAAATATCAAAAATGTATCTGTGATTAAATGAGAAACAACAATGTAACTTACAACTTACAACAAAATTACAACTTTAATCTTGTAAATTCTGATTTTGTCCTCTTGAATTTACCCTCCTCTTCCCCAGTTCAGATTGCTTTTAACCTATAATGTCTATAACATGCCGTTGTAGTTTAACCACATGTGTGAAGACAAAAGTTTGACGCCCACCACTGCCTCAGTCAATTCACCCTGCTGCCGTCTGACAGATGTACTCGCTGCGCCGTCAGACGACAGCAGCTTCACTCCTGTCGTCTGACAGACGTACTCGCTGTCGCCGTGAGACGACAGCAGCTTCACTCCTGTCGTCTGACAGACGTACTTGCTGTGCCGTCAGACGACAGCAGCTTCACTCCTCAGACTGTGAGACGCCTGAACTCATCCTCTAAACTCCACTGTGAATATTTACAGACAAGCTTGTACAGTTGTTTGTTTTTTTTTGGTGTATATAGCTTTCAGGAAGCACAAACAGAAATCTCTATTATTACAATTCCATTAAAATTGAGTTAATTCTTGAAAGGCCACATTTTCTTTTAAACTGAGAATTCCTGAATATTTGTGGAGTGGAGCTTCATTAGAGGATAGTTTGATGACATCTCGCAGTGTGCAACCTCTGTTGTGAGTGAAGAGACAATATCATAACAATAATCACCACATTATACCAGCATGTCTGAACAATAAGGACAATCAGGGGGCCCATGTTAATTAAAACTTCTTTCTATAGAACATCTTGTATTCTGTTTAACCAACTGTTCTTTAAACTAATCAATGTGAATCTCGTCGAGCTCAAAAGCCACAGATTTACTTCATTACTCTCAACATGTTTGTCTGTGTAGGACTGATGTGATTGCTCATAGTCACAGTATGTAGAAATAACTTGTACATGTAGCGTTTTAAAGTGTTTTATGTTCCTGTACAGTGATTAAATTATTTGCAGTTCTCTTTCTACGAGGTGAAAATAAAACACACAGACTTGTATTTTCTGTGATTCTCTGTTGAACGACTTCACACACATTCACACAAATAAATGCAACACGATGACCTCATCGTACAGCGACTGTTAGTAAGTAAGCAAAGGCACAAAACAACTAAAGACTGAGGAGTGACTGAAGGATCAGAAGGGTGAAGTTCGGTTTTTCAAACTGCCAACAAATCTCAGACTCAAACAGCTTGTGTGTTTCCTCTGTGTCATAAAGCTCCAGTGTTGCTGCAAAAACTGACATGTTCCTTTATTACTATGAACACACACACACACACACACACACACCACAACATCCTGCTGCCATAAAATACACCAAGAGCACCAGATGTGGATTAATCCACTGCTCAAAATAGTCCTAGAAAAAAACACTATTTACTTCTTTTGGCTGATAAATTAATAAGCTAATCACGGAGCTGAGAGCCACAGACATGACAGGAAGTCAAACCGTACAAACACACCGATGGTTTTGGTCTTTTCATGTGATTTGTTGACAAGAAGAAACAGACAGAAAATCACCAGCTTGGTCCTTTTATGTTCCGTCTCCCTGGTGGAGATTCACTGAAGCTGCGGACAAACAGAACGAACGACAGTTTCAAGTAAAGTGTTCGAGGAGCTTCACTCCTGTTAGTGCAGCGTGTAAATCAAATATCAGACACGTGTGATTTCTTCTTCAGTGTTTCATAATCAAAGTCCAGATTCTCATCGTAACCAAAGTTTTTGTTGCTGCTTTGCTTCTGTATTCTTTATTCTGATCATTACATGAAGGAATGTTTTTCACTTGTATTTCTATTCGTTATAATCCTTCAGATTTTAGTCAGTTTGCTCTCAACACATGAACGATGCAGCCTGTGATCAGTGTTACTATCTGAGAGACTGTTCACGCTCTGCAGACGTATCAGAGCTGGACCAACATACGGTTAATGCTAATGCTAACAGAGTAAAGCTAATGTTTTCACATCTTCTATTCACTGTTTAGTTACGAGGCTGTGCAATGTATTCTGGTAGCAGAGTGTCCTGCATGATGAACGACCTCTTTAAACTTTTGATGCAGGCAGATTCTACAGCTGCATCCGTTAAACTTCTTACCTAAAGTCTTCAGAAACACATTTCACTGAGCTATAAATGTTGTTAGCGGAGGGCGTGGCCTGTTCGGTTCTGGTGGGCAAAGCTGGGAAGCGTCTCGTGCATGTGGACTTGTACAGTCACTGCTGACGCTTCACAATAAAATACTTAGACTGGCTTTTATTGTGAAGCAGCCACATGAAACACACGAGGTCGCTCATCCAAAACACGTGATTATTAACCGACTGACTCAACAGTAGTAGGGAAACTGAAATCTGAAGGATTAGAACTTTAAATCTGACAGCAGCAGCTTCAAACCTCAGCTCAAAAAAAACAAGACACTCAATGACTTGGTTCATATTGACGACTCGTTCCTCAGAAAAGTCTCGCTTTGTTAATGACTCATGTTCTTCAGCTGAGAGCAGGAAGAGGAAACTGGAGGGAATCAACTCCTCCAGACCTCCTGCTGTTTTCACGCTCATGTTTCAGTCTGTTCTGTTGATGTGTTAGAAGTTGGGCTTGTGCTTCTTCACCTCCACCATCAGGTGGTGCAGGTTGATGAGCTCGGAGCGCACGGCCAGGCTGCGGAACGTCGGCTGGTTCAGGATCTTGTGGAAGCCGTGGTAGTACTGGATCAGCTGGGTCAGAGCGCCCTGCGGCAGGAAGAGGAAGTGCTGCGTCAGGACCTGTAACACCGCCCACTTCCTCTAACACGCACACACAACACTGACACACACACACAACCCTGACATGCAAACACAACTCCAACACACACACACAACTCCGACACGCACACACAACTCTGACACGCACACACAACCCTGACACGCACAGGAATGTAAAACTAATAACATTTTCTCATAATAATCTATGAATGTAATATTCAGTGAAGAAACTCTACCTCACACCTGTCTGCTGCCTCACCTGTCAGCTGCCTCACCTGTCTGCTGCCTCACCTGTCTGCTGCCTCACCTGTCTGCGGCCTCACCTGTCTGCGGCCTCACCTGTCTGCGGCCTCACCTGTATGATGCTGGTTCCATTTTTGAAGTTGGTGAAGGACCTCATGACGTCCTGACTCATCGACTCCACCGACTGTTTCCACGTGCTGGAAAACCCTCGAACCAGCTGAGTGATACGAACTGCACACACACACACACACACACACACACACACACGCACACACACAAGCACACAGGTGAATTCATGTGAATTCTGCCTGAATTCAGTGTTCTTGTCGTTCGTTGTAAACAGCGTCGGGGCTTTCACATGTGAGAGGCCTGATGTGGTGAGTGTGGAAGGAAACAGGATGTTTGATGTGAGACTTGGTGGGAAGCTGAAGTGTCGAAGGTAGAAACTCTGCAGGCTGACGGAGGAGAAACAAAACTGAGACTGACGATTACTGAGGAAAACAAAACTCAAGGAGAAGTGAAAGCCTTTGTAACCACACCCACATGTTGTGTAATCTTTAATTCTCTCTTCTTCTCTCTTAGAAAGTTTTTACAGATAATTACAAACATCCTTCTGCTCTTCTGCACTTTTCGATCATTTCCAGGTTTATGTGACAATATTACACATTTCCACTGCAGCCTCAGACGTTTGGACTGAGCTGCACGCGTATCACAGACAGAACATATCAAAACCAAAACACTTCTTCTCTCCTCACCTTCCTCGTTCTTCAGCCGGTCGAGCTGCCCTTTCTCCATCAGAGCCTCGGCCTCCTTCACAAAGGCGATCATCCCTCCGAAGGGAGGAGACAGAATCTCTTCGATGAACTCCTGCAAAGAGGACGCAACAGCGACGTTTAACACTAAAGTTAATATTCCACTGCAAAGTGTTTTTAATCATTAGATTTGTGTTTCAGCATTTTTACACTTTATGATCGGAAAAATATAAATTTTTGCATGAAACACGTCAGAATTTTATCATTTGAAGTCCACTCGTTGAGGTTGTACCTTTATAATGTTCATCTACATTTAATTAAATCCTTCTGTGGTGTCTAACTGAGCTTCACATCCATTTCACCAGTTCTGGTTTTGTTTCTGTTTCTGTTTCTTCAACATGACTGAACTGCTTCTAGAGTCACACTATAATTACACTTGTTTTGAAATCAGAGCTCTGAACACAAAGAGGACGCAGTAAAAGGAGGGAGTGTCACCGCAGGGCTTCAGATTTCCCAGAATTCCCCTGTGTTGATTACCTGCGTCCTCGCCAGGAGCAGCTGCTGGAAACCTTCCACCTCTTTGCTGTCGTCTGCTGCCCTCTCCTGGACGAGCGAGGGAAGAACCAACATCACACACGGATTAAATAAAGATCAAATAAAAACCAACAACTGGACGATCCTGAGAGTCACAGCTCGGTACAGAAGTGAAGGCGGCGCTCACCATGAGGACGCTGAGCATCATGTCGTAGTTGTTGATGAGGAAGATGAGCTGATCTCTTCTGGAGGGAAACTCTGCCGCCATCTTCAGAACAAAGTTTTCAACCTCGACCTGCAGAAGAACAAATATTCATGTTTGTTGTTCAGGACGGATTCAGTTTGTGACAGTTTGACTTCATTAAGTCACATTCTCTCATGTTTACTGCTGCGACCCGTTTATGTGACAATCTGAAGAAAAAAAACAGACGTCAAAGATATAAATTATAATTAATGTATACATGATTGTATAATCATCAATGATATAAACTGTACATGTTGTTTTCAGAGCAAATGTGGCGAGAAGAATGAACGAAAAGGTCGATTCAGTTTAAGTTAATGACGCTGAACAAGTCAGTTCATCTTCACTCGTCTGAGCTGTGACTGACACACATTTTATTACTTTATTCTCGCTGTATTTAACCAAAGAAATCAGATTATCGTTTCTTACCAAAATCTTTGTTTTAATAAAACTAACAGTGATATATTTTATTTAGAGACTCCTTCCAAAACATTCCAGGACACCTTACAAGAGAAAATTAAAGTTTTGTTACATATTCAACAGCTTGTTAAAGTTGTGTCTCCTGTGTGTGTGTGTGTGTGTGTGTGTGTGTGTGTGTGTGTGTGTGTGTGTGTGTTACCTGCAGCTGTCCCAGCAGAGTGTGTGTCCTCTCGTTGGGAAACGTCTGGTTGATGCTGACGATGGCGGACGAGAACTCTGCGTAACGACGCGTAATCTGAAATCACACACACATTAATTTCAGTGCCGTCAAACACATGAAGGGTGTGTGTGTGTGTGTGTGTGTCTGTGTGTGTAGACTGACGTAGTGTGGTCTGGTGTCCAGCACTCCCAGTTTCTGAGGGTCTGTGTTTCTGATGCTGTGGATGTTCATCTCCAGAATCATTTCAAACCTCGGCCACAGCAGCTCCAGCACCGCCTCCCAGTACCTGCACACACACACACACACACACACACACACACACACACACACAGTGAGTGGAGGAGGACGACAGGAACAAGTGGTTCTCCTTTCAGCGGCCGGGTCACTGACTTGTCGAGGGCGGGGATGGTCCTCTTGGCGGTGATGGCTCTGAACCGGAGGATGATGTGGATGCACAGGAAGACGGCGATGCTGTCGTAGCAGTCGGACACGTACGTGGACATGCTCTTCTGCAGAGACGGAGCAGACATGGTATCAGCACTGAAGGCAAACATGCTGCAGCACTCAGAGAAACACACACTGTTTCAAACACACAGACGAGACGTTCGTACCAGGAACATGCTGAGAGTTTTCCCCATGATGCTGTTGAAGAGGTCGAGCGCAGAGTTTCCTGCCACCATGAAGAAGTCGGAGAGGAAGAGGTACTCCCTGCAGCCGTTGTCCAGCAGAGCGTAGTGCTGACTGCGAAACAACGTCTCGTAGGGATACTGAGGACAGACGCAGGAACATCAACAGTTAATGTATCTGATGTCACTGTTCTTCAGGAGCTACAGACTCACAGAAAATCACAGAAAATCCTCAACAAACAATAAGAGAGGAAAACTGGATATCAAACAACGATACAAGTGATGCTGTCACAATCTAACCCAACATGTGTCTATTTGACGTCCTGGGAATGAGACTCAACAATCAACTGTCTTTGTGGTGCGTTCAGGAACAGCTGGGACAAATCCTACTGATTCTACCTTTAACTTTAATAGTTATGACGTGAGCTTCAGTTAGCTTTGAGCACAAATGTCCTTCAGAGGGAGACTTTTTACTCTGATACTCTGAATACAAGTCGGAGCCTGTAATCTATTACTTTACAGGAGTAAAGAAGCTGTCAATCAGTACTTCTACTTTTACAGGAGTAAAGAAGCTGTCAGTCAGTACTTCTACTTTTACAGGAGTAAAGAAGCTGTCAATCAGTACTTCTACTTTTACAGGAGTAAAGAAGCTGTCAATCAGTACTTCTACTTTTACAGGAGTAAAGAAGCTGTCAGTCAGTACTTCTACTTTTACAGGAGTAAAGAAGCTGTCAATCAGTACTTCTACTTTTACAGGAGTAAAGAAGCTGTCAATCAGTACTTCTACTTTTACAGGAGTAAAGAAGCTGTCAATCAGTACTTCTACTTTTACCAGAGTCTGTTTATACACAAGTATCTGAACTTCTCCTGGAGGACAGACTGTGTGAACTTTTCGTGTGTCTTTTTAAATGGACAGACTTCAGATGTGTGTGCTTCACGACGGACGTCTCACCCGGCTGTCTCCTCTCTGGGCCGTGTGTGGGACCAGGATGGGCCCCTCCAGCTCGGCGGGGCTCAGGATGGTGCCCCTCTGGCCCAGAGTGAAGATGGTGTTCCTGCTCTTCAGAGACGGTTTGGAGAAGAAACCTGCAGGAGAGAGTCAAGGAGCCTCCAGCCTCGATGTCAACCAGCACATATCTCCTCAGTGTTCCAGAGTTGTTTTAATCTGACTGAATGTTTCATCACGTTCAGCTGCCTGTGATCAAATGCTGACATCCTGCTGAAGAGTCGCTGTGTGATTAAATTAAATAAAGAATGATTTAATGAAGGTGAATAAAGGCGTTTGATGAATTACTTCATTGTTTCAGTCATTTTTTAAGTAAAAATATAAGCTGCTTTCTTGTCATTTATGACACACAGTAACACACACATACACACACCCACACACATACACACACACACACAGTGTAAAGGATATCTTTCTTGGCCGTGTCTTCTACTCCCATCAGGTCGTCTTTGTCTGCGACCTCCTCATACTGCACACAGGACACTTTATATCAGCTGAATGAATCTTTACAGGTTATAATTCAACTTTTCTCTCTGAGGAAATGTTTTTACTCTGGCTAAGAAACAACATTCTAAATCAGATCTTGCTCGCTCGGTGATGTCGAGTCCTGTGTGAATCCACTGACCTGCACTTTGAGCAGCCTGCCGCTGTACGACTTGAAGTAACTGTAGTAAATCTTGCTCATGGTGTCGACGTACTCGTCTCTGATCTCCTTGGCGACCGTCCTCTCATTGGCCAAAAGGAACTGATAGAAAAATCTACAGCAGGACAAACGGAGAGCGAGAGTGTCGGCTGTTAAATGTTCAGCGATCACTTCTTTTATACCATGAAGCTTCTGATGACACGTGAAGACAAACACAATAAATACTGCAGCTCCATTCTGATACATTTTATAACAAAACTAATGCAGCGTAAGAAAAGAAACCTACAAGATCAATGATAGTTTCTGTGTCTGATCATAAAATGTTCAAGACAAAATGAAGCTGCGAGCAATCATTGTCCTGGATGACCTCAAATAAAGAACTTCAGTAAAGAGGAGGAGCTGATGGCCGGCAGGTACAGTGGACTCACCTGTACTTGAGCAGAGTGTTCTGAGGGATCTGGTAGTTGGTCATTGGCTTCCTGAAGGAGTAAATCTTCTGAAGAATGAACTCTCGGATCTTTGACACCGCCTGAAGTGAGACGCAAATATTAAGATCGCTTCACATCAGAGAAAAGCGTGACAAAGTGCACGTTCCAGGATTGTTCTGTCGTGTGTCACCTTGAGTTTGAGGCGGTCGACGATGTCCTGGATGTCGGAGCAGGCCAGCGTCTCTCTGAAGCTCAGCTCTTTGGCGAAGTTGATCTTGTTGTTGAGTTCGTGGAGCTGCTCCAGGAACTCCTGCTCCGTCACTGGACTGTCCAGGATGGTGCTGCGATGAGACGGTGAGACGTCAGGCGAACAGGCCTACAGAACATTTAACCGTCTCTCTGTTCTCCATCACACTTACGAGATCATGGCGCCGGGCACCACCAGCTCGTCCACCAGCTGACTGAGGTGGCTGCGCACCGCCTGCCTGTTCTTCAGCCGCACGTTCATGCTGACCGACTGCTGCTGCAGAGTCTGGATCTCACTGCTGATGGAGGACAGGTCGCTCTGGAAGCCGCTCAGCATGCCCTCCATCCGCTGACAGACAGAGAAACAACCGTGACATCATCGTCATCATCGTCATCTTCTGTCCTGCACTCTTTAGATCGTTTACTGACTCTCGCTGAGCTCGTCATGCAAAGGATTGTGGGATCAGGAGGAAGTCTTACCTCCAGTATGGAGTCACAGGCGGTGATCTGGTTGTGCAGCAGAGCGATGTTCTGACTCTCCTTGATGTCTGACGAGCGAACCGTCAGGAAAACAACAACAGATCATCAACCCCAACATTCAGGAGAGTTTATTATAACAATAACAAGATCTGACACAGAATAGATTCACATGAAATAGAGGAACGATAAAACCCTGCTGACAGTGAAGGATACAGTCTTTGATGGAGGCCTGCTCGATCCTCTGCAGCTCCGACTCCACCTGTTTGGAGTACTGACGGAGGTCAACGCCCTGAAAACAGACGGAGAACACCACAGTCAACACATTTATCACACAGACAGGCTGAGAAAACATTCTTAGTACTGGGTGGTTTCACATCATCTCATGAAAACAGGACTGATTTTGTTTGTAGCTGAAAAGAAAACTGGTCTTTGTGCAGCAGCAGGTGGACGTCTGTTCTCCTGCACTCCAACCTGCCAGCTCAAACTACAGCGTCGGGAGATTCTCACCGTTTTCAGCGCCTCCTTCACGAGGTCATCTTCCAGATTGGCCTGGATGTGAACTGCAGGAGACAGAGAGGAACCATTAAACACTCAGCAGTGCTGTCTGGGGGAACCTTGACTGAGGACGAGCAGAGTTCTGAGTTTAAACTTGTATTTCCTCTGTGCAGAAGCTTTCATAAGATCTGGATATGATTTTTTAAAAATTGCAAAGAGCTGCTGCAGGTTGTAAACATTATAAAAGTCATATTCTTTCTCCTTGTGGCAACTAAAACTTAGCTTTGTTAAAATCCAGATCACAACATTTTACTGTATTGTTGATCTGTTTGAACTGTAGGGGGCGCTGCAGACATGCTGATCACGCCAGGTCAATACAGGAGATCTATTCCTCTGCTTGTCCTCTGATCTAAATATGAGACTTGTAAATGATGAGTGATGTCTTACTGTCCACTTCATCCAAGATGAACTCATCGGTGGTGAGGTCCAGCTCTCCCAGGTTCAGATTAGTCATGTCTCCATCAGTCTTCTGGGAAAAAGAGACATAATCACAACAAATACTCTTTTTCTTTTGTCTTAGCTGGCGGCTCATCCTCTGCTAACATGAGCAATGGATGTTTATAACCATTAATTATTGCCATGGTGGACTGATCAATAAAAAGTCAGTGAACAGTGAGAAGTGTTCCCAGAGGTCAGGATGACGTCTTTAATGTCTTGTTCTGTCTGATTAACTAACTAACACTGACACACATGAGAGTGTTTTACTTTATTTTCTTAATGAATGACGGATAATTAATTAATAAAACCGCAGATAGTGACGTTACACTTTGTTGCAACAGGATGCATTCAGGAAATCATTGTGCTTCACAGCGTTCTGACAGGATGCTAACAGCTACATTAGCTTAAAGCAACATTAACGCACGTTGTCAACATACATTCAGCAACATTTTGTTTACTATCACAACTTTTATTGATATGTTTAATTCATATTGTCGCTGTTCTTCAGTCAGTTTGATGAAACGTCCAGTGATGATGTCAGTTGTCATGAATGCTAACTGGACCCTCACAGAGAAAGAACAAATAAACCGTTCAATATTTTAATGTTTTTCACAACAAATGATTCGAGTGGGAGAAATTCAAATGTCACCTCGTCTTGTAAATACGCCATGGCGACTTCTGTCGGGTTTCCAGCTGTGTTTACATCGGAACCAGCTCCAACAGCGGCTGCAGCTACGTCCGCCATTGCGGCGAATTTACGCTAACGTCAAAAAAAGACTACAGATGTCCAGTTCCGCCTCGTCCTCCCTGAAACACGGAGCGTCCTCACGTTTATCAGCAGCTCGAGATATTAATATGAGAATATACTGCGTGAGGTGAAGAAACATACAAACACACATCTGACTATTTAACACGTATTTTAACTTTCTACGTTAACATAGTTTTGTATTTGTTTCATTTGAACCGCTGTGTAAGTTTCCTGTCGGACACTTTAAAATTGATGGACTGACTTCCGTTCGCCGACTCGCTCAAACTCTCGCGAGAGCTTTACCGCTTCCTCTTCGCACGGAACCTACTTCCAAGATGGTGAGTGTCTTTTCTACCAACCTGGAATCCTTCTGAAATCCACAATCATCTGCCGTTATTCTTACTTGTTTATCCCATTTAGCCCCGTGATTAATCTTCTACATCTGTGTGCGAGCGGAGTAAAGTGGAATTGTTGACTTATTAGTCGTAGAAATGGATAAAACAACGGAGTTAACTGTCAGCGCCGGGCTGAGCTGTACGGACTGACTGCAGTTAGCCGGCGCGGATGGTTGAGTTAGCGTTGTTATCTATTTTAATGCACACTCCTATGTCTGATTATTATTCACATTTAAAGAACAGTTATCCGGCTAAAGATCCGCTTTCATATTACCTCTAATAAGTAACACAACATCGATAAAGAACGGTGGCTAGCTGTAGAAGCTAACTAGCCTCACACTCCTCCACTGATGGCAGTGAGCATGTTGGTGACATCACGTTGGGAGACGAGGTGGATGTTTCACCTGTGTGAACGCTTCATGCTGCACCAGTTTAACAGCTGAGGTACTCTGAGCTGTGATTCAGAGAGATGTGGAGGTTATTGTGGCTCTCAGATGATCCAGCAGCAGCAGCTCTGAAGCTAACAGCTAACTGGAGCCAAAAAAGTTAGCTGCAGATACTCAGACAGCTCAGTGTGAAGCCAGAGCTCCTGTTTCTGACCCGCAACTACTTCTGAGGAGAAACACACCCATGTTAAATACACACAGAGCTAATAATAATAATAATAACAATGGTATTATAAGTTTGTAGTGTGTTAGCATGCACAGCTCGACTGAAAGCACGAACATGGCAGTGCTGACTGACTCATGCCTCCCTGATAACGTGTGTGTGTGTTGTGTTTTCAGTCTCTGGTCATCCCTGAGAAGTTCCAGCACATTCTTCGTGTTCTGAACACGAACATCGATGGTAGGAGGAAGATCGCCTTCGCCATCACAGCCATCAAGGTAAAGTCTCACCTGTGCTTCATGCTTCATTTTCTGCAAGTAACAAGGATGCATTGCAGTATGTTTGTTGCTCAGTTATCAGTGAGAGTTTCTGTTGTGTGTCAGACGTTCATCATAACACTAACCTGTCTGTCTTTCTGTCTGTCTGGTCTCAGGGTGTTGGCAGACGTTACGCCCATGTTGTCCTGAGGAAGGCCGACATCGACCTCAACAAGAGGGCTGGAGAGCTGACTGATGAGGAGGTGAGGAGAGCCCGCTGTCTGCAGACACACACTCAGAGTAGATGGTTACAGGATAGTGTCTGAAGGAAATGTTGTGGCTCTTCAGGAAGTCTTGGATTGTGTGAATAGATGATGTGAATCAGGAACTCTGAAGGTCCTGAGCAGAGTCCGTCTGGAGTCCTGCTGACTTGAACACATCCACACTCGGCTCGCTCAGAGTATAAACCTGAGCAGGGATGTTTTGTTGAAGCTCAGTGTTCAGACTGAAAGCTTCAGTTATATAAATCCTGCTTATTTTCTTCCAGCTGCACCAAAACTGTTTCATGTTGGTTTCTTAATTGCACAGATTGCTGCAGCAGTTTGATGGATAAATGACATTATAAACTTTTGACTCTGGACAAACAACACTTGTCACAACTGATTAGAAGTTTTGAAAACTAAAAATGTGAACAAGCAACAACCTGTTACTGCTTCTTTAAACTTGAGTTGATGCTGATTTAGTCACAGTGGAGCGGTGACATTTCAGCAGGAAGTTGATCATGTCAGGCTGCCGAGACGAGTTCTTTTATTTATTGGTTATCAAATAACACGGCCGGGTGAACACGCTTTGCTACTGAAAACCTCAGTAAAGTAAACCGGTCACACTGGATGCTCTTTCTGCTGACAGACGTCTTTGTAGAACACGCTCGGTATCCAGATCGACTGATGTTGCCCAACTCGACGGGCAGGTGAGCTGACAGATTCAGACGCTCGTCGCGGTCGGTCTTTATTGTAGCGCCTTGAATCTCCCTTCAGGACTTGGTGTGTTTCCAGGTTGTAACTCTGACACATTTGATTAATCTTCCTGTGAGTTAACCGCCATCTTTGTTCTTCAGGTTGAGCGTGTGGTGACCATCATGCAGAATCCTCGCCAGTACAAAATCCCAGACTGGTTCCTCAACAGGCAGAAGGACGTCAAGGACGGCAAATACAGCCAGGTGAGAGACGGCAGGAGAGAGTTGTTACCTGTCCAGCTGTGGTGGAAACCTGCTGAACACATCAGGTTACTGTGAAGTCATGTTCAGCAGTTCTGCAGGACAAAGTAAAATGTTACAAGTTGCATGAGCAGATTTCACAGAAGACGTTCTTGTCAGAAACTTGCAGCAACATCAGAATAAACCTGAAGTGATGCTGTGCTGAGATCAAGAGGAAGAAATGCAGGAAAAACACTGATGCATTTGAAAGCTGCTGAGTTTGACGCCTTGTTCTGACATTGAATCCTTTTGTCAGATAATTATAATGTACAACAGTTAGAGAAACGCCTCTGTTGGCAGCGCTGACTGCAGGCTGTCTATTAAACTACTTTAATACGGATGAAGGTCGAAGTCTTCAGGGAGGTTTGATGGAGACTCTGACATGTTGTGGTTTCCACCTGATGAGTCTCATTAACACGTCGATCTGGAGCAGCAGGTGAGAGACGGAACATCGAGTCTGTCAGAAAGTAAACGGCCATCACAGCGGAATGTCGACTGTTCGTTCAGGTCAATTAAACTTAAATGTCAGAAGTTTACAGCTGTAGATATTTGTACACTGATCTGAGGCCAGCGTGTGCAGCGCGGCTACAAGACTGCCGATCATTAATGTCTTGATCTAAAGCTCTGCAGTGAGAAGTGTCTGGCAGCTCAGCTACACTCCTGTCACATCTGTATTTTGGCGGTTTCTTGCTGGGATCTAAATCGTCTTCATCGTCTGATTTCAGGTCCTCGCTAACGGTCTGGACAACAAGCTGAGAGAAGACCTGGAGAGGCTGAAGAAGATCCGGGCTCACCGTGGTCTCAGGCACTTCTGGGGGTAAGAGATCTGAACACGTCTGTCACAACATGAAGTCTCTGCATCGCTTCTTCACCACAGACCATCAGACAGTGTCAGAAACATGTCGGCTGCACTTATAGGATGCAGCGGATTTCAAAATCTACCAATTTTGTTGCCAAATATGTAATTGTGTGGTCAGTGGAGGAGATTTGGTGCAGAGAGCTTCAGTCCGGTCTCAGAGTTAATTCTCCTGTAGCTGTTTAAACACGATGACTTTAAAGCTGTCTTTTCTTTTCCTTGCAGTCTGCGTGTGCGCGGTCAGCACACCAAGACCACCGGCCGTCGTGGTCGCACCGTCGGTGTGTCCAAGAAGAAGTAATCTCCCTGCTTCCTGTTTCAATAAAATGCCTCAGTTCACAAAACCTGTGTGTCCGAGTGCTGCTTCCCCTGTAGAGTCCGAGTGCTGCTTCCCCTGTAGAGTCCGAGTGCTGCTTCCCCTGTAGAGTCCGAGTGCTGCTTCCCCTGTAGAGTCCGAGTGCTGCTTCCCCTGTAGAGTCCGAGTGCTGCTTCCCCTGTAGAGTCCGAGTGCTGCTTCCCCTGTAGAGTCCGAGTGCTGCTTCCCCTGTAGAGTCCGAGTGCTGCTTCCCCTGTAGAGTCCGAGTGCTGCTTCCCCTGTAGAGTCCGAGTGCTGCTTCCCCTGTAGAGTCCGAGTGCTGCTTCCCTTCCCCTGTAGAGTCCGAGTGCTGCTTCCCCTGTAGAGTCCGAGTGCTGCTTCCCCTGTAGAGTCCGAGTGCTGCTTCCCCTGTAGAGTCCGAGTGCTGCTTCCCCTGTAGAGTCCGAGTGCTGCTTCCCCTGTAGAGCCCGAGTCAGTGACACGCTGCCGGTTTAGATATTGATGGTTTATATTAAAGCAGCTGAGATCTCAGGTTTCAGTCCCTGCTGTGGTTCAAACTCTGCAGACACACTGGATGTTCATACATTATATAAGAAATGATTTTATTCCCTCTAACATGCAGCAGTCTGATTAACGTGATGACACACTTACTGTTCAGCCGCCTTCTTTAAAAAGTCGGTGTTACATTTATTCATGTGTGTCCAGAAACCTGTGGATGATCTGAGCGTGTGTGTGTTGTTCTGAACATCCATTCCCACCTCTGCAAACTGCACTGAATCAGAAACTGCACATGAATATCTGAAGAGAATCTGCTGTTTTCATGACCTGAGTTTTGTCAGCTGTTCAGAATCATCATGGAGAATAAGTGAACGAGGCTGCTGAGGTTGCTCTAATTAACCAAATATCCACACAAGGAATGATTGTGTGAAGACAGTTCGAGCTCAAAAGTTAGAATTTAACTTTGACGGCACACAAACAAATCACCTCCACTGCTAACAGGCAGGGGACGATAGGAAACATGTCACAAGTATGGTGAAACAAAACAGACAATAACGGCATCTTCATGTTGCTCATGAGAACATTTACAATCATCCTCGTTCACTTCTACATCCTCAGAGTTTCTTAACCCCAATAATCGTGTTTCAGAGTGTGTTGGAATTATTTCCTTCCCTGCTGAACAAAATATTTTAAAATGGAGCATCTCAGATAGAAACAGTAAAGAAAATAACTAAAAATAAAGGAGCTGATTTGAATCCTCTCCGTGTACAGATGACACTTCACACCCAACATGTGATTATTATGTGTAGTTTATTTATTGTGCTGCATCGCTGACAGAAAGTGGAATTAATACAACAGGAGAAACAGGAAATATTGCATCGCTCTTAAATATACAAATATTCCAGATAAACTGAGGTACGGCAGGAAAACTTATGGCTGCAGGAAATATAAAGTGCACGAAGACGAAGGGCACAAAGTCCAAACAGAGGAAACTAAATGTTATGGCTTTAATAGAGACCACACCAAACACAGGAAGTGTGAACTGAACTGTCTAACAGGAGGAGGAGGAGGAGGAGGAGGAGGGAGTGACGGCTTTATCTTTAAAAGGAGGGAGTGATAAATTAAGTTAATCTAATAAAAACACAGCAGATATGTTAAAGATATCTGCATCTTAAACTACACATTGAAGAGACTGTAGGAACCTCCACACATCCTCCGTTCAACCTGACGTCTTCTAACCAACTCAAATAATCTCACTTAATGTGAACGGTCACCCCGGCGTACCCCAGTGCATGCTGGGAAAAGCTCCTCAGACCTGATCAGCTGAGAAGATCGACGGGACGACTGACTGATGGTTTGAGTCTCAGGTTAAAGTTCGTTACAGCTGATTTAAACAACACGTCTGAGTTCAGCTGTGACTGTTTAAGGCAGAGAAGCTAAATCAAGAACCGCCGATGTTTCTACTGTCACAGCGATCCTGTCGACCAGAGAGCAGCAGATGCTTCAGTCACGTCCTTACTAATGAAATGATACAAAGATTTCTTCAATAGATTCTTTCAGATCAAAGACAGAAACTCAAGACCATCTTTTTCTTACAACCAAAAACTGACGTGACGTGTTTTGAATGTTTGTTTCTGTCTTGTTGAACTAAAAGCGAGCAGCTCGAGATCACTAACAAACTCTGCAAAGTTAACAAACGCTGCGTGCCGAGAATGTGTCGACCTCCGGAGAGATATTTGTGGAAGCCTAGAGAGGAATAAAAGTTACAAACACACCACATTATTAGACACGCTTTGAATTATTGTGTTTACAGTGATGAGATCCAGATGTTTTGACTTTACATCTCATACTTTATATCTCAGTTTTCCGTCATTTTTCTTCTGGTTCAGTTATAAGTTTCACCAATTTTCATATTTTTTTGAATCATTGTTGTTTTGCGTCCGTCCTGGAGGAATAAATGAAATCAAACTGACGCTACATGAAAGTGAAACATCAGGACCACAGAAGGTTCTGGTGGCAGCAAACAGACTTCTGAACTGGAGCAGCTGTTAAATATTAAAAAGTACAAGATCAGTAACAAACTCTGCGACGTTAAGCATTCAATAACTGATCTGGAGTCTGTTTACTTTTATAGAAGCTGCTTTCTGCCAAGAGGAAGAAAATAAATGTGCAGAAGGAATCTGAATAACTGACAGAACGATGAGGTTCATTTAACTCGACTGAGAGATAAAAATGTTTTGCGCCGATCAAACAAAAAAATTAATCTTATCATAATTACCTTTTTATTCCCACCAGTGACTGTTTGTTGACACAAAAAGTACTGAAGAAGTCTTTACAGGACGGGTCCCGGCCCAGAAACAGATTAAGGGACGGATCCAAAACATTTCTCTCACGTTAACACGGCGTTATTCAGCCATATTCTTTCATTTGTGGAGGAATAACATGAGAACAGTTCCATGCAGAGCCCAAAATAATCTAGCAGTGTAGCATGTTTTATTGGAGCTGGTCTGAACACTGCTGGGTCTCGTGGATCTGCTCTGGATTTTGAATCTTTTTAACTTTTCCTGACTGAAATGATTTCCTACATGTTGCCCTACGTTTGACATCTTGCTGTTGGCTGTCAGGGATGTTTTGTACAGAAGAGAATCAGGACGTCTTTAAAACAACAACAACAACAAAAAGGAAAGAAAAAAAGAGTTGTGACTTTTTCTCCAATCCTGAGATTTGAGTCACACAGCAGAACTCTGAGGTCCTGATCCTCTCCGCCGGTTCTGTATAAGGAGGAATAAATAAAACTAAAAAGGTGAAATATCCGGAGCAGAAAAGCTTTGAGCGGCAGTAATACGAGCCTTTGCACAGCGTTGTCTTTCTAAATGTGCTGCTGTTAAATATTTGTGAGTGAGAAGAAGATAAACTGAAGGAGAACAGACGGCGAGGAGCTGCAGACGCTTCACATCAGGAGGAACACCCGAGGACGATCACACTCCTCGTCTCCGTCCATCACAGAGATTCTTCCTCCTGACTTGATATTAAAGAGCAAGCTGTCGGAGAGGAAACATTCACCAGCTCTTCTTCTGTGGTTTTTGCTTCCCGTCTCCTCTCTGCTGCCGATCTTCTGTTTCTTCTTCACGTCAGGTCTCAGGTCAGACTTCACACATTTGAAATATCAGATAAAACCGTCTTAGTGTCGGTACATTTTCAAACGTAGATACACTGATGATAATCTGTGAAGCGACTGACCTTCCACCATCACTGCTCTGCCTCACGCCTCCATCTGTGGAGGCAGAGGAGGAGGAGGAGGAGGCGGCGGCGGGGGAGGAGGTGGGGGAGGAGACTTCTGCTGTGCTGGAGGTGGCTGCTCCTTGGTGGGAGCGTAGTAAAGCTCCAGAGGCTTCCGGACCTTCCAGTACTTCTCATTGACCAGCTCCAGAGTCAGAGAGCCGTTCAGCGTCTGAGAGGGAAGAAAGGAGAGAAAGCTGTCAGGACCGTTAATCTTTGGGTTTGTTCTGTTGGTCGGACTCGACGTGAACATGAAGAGACAAACTGAGCTGCAGCTTTCAGACTCATACACACCAGCAAGTGTTTAACTGTCTGCATGTTCAGTGTTTGAGACTCAAATAAACCTTTTCTTCTTCAGAACCGCTGGCTTGTCTTTCCTCTCTGTGTCTGCTCTGTTGACTCTCACGTGTGGAGGAGGTTTGTTAATGATGAAGCTGATCACAACAACCAGGTTCAAACACGTTATAATGATTGACGCGTGAAGGTTTTCACACTCACAGAGAACTGTCCTCCTCTCGTCAAGATGTAGATGGTGTACTGTTTCTCACTGATGCTGTTCAGACCGGATCCTTCTCCACTTCCTGTTCTTCCCTCAGCTTCTCCTCCTCCTCCCTCCTCTCTTCCTCTGTCCTCAGCCTCTCCATTGGTCTGTCCTTCCTCCAGAGCGATGCGCAGAGCGAGGTACTTGGACAGATGGTCCACGGTGGCGTTGGCTGTCGTCTTCACGAACCTGCAGAGAAGAAACATTTTGATGAGAAATAACAGGAAGTAACTGATGGGAACATCTCTGTGTAAATCAGTGTAACAGTTGGACTCGTGACTCCGGTCTCACCTGGTCTGGTTGTAGTCCTGGCCGTGGACCAGCTGTGGGTGTGGTCTGAACACCAGCTCGATCTCAGAGCCCGGCCCCTCTTTGTGGCGTCTCAGAGGAGGGGTGGGGCTGCCGCTGTCCGCCTCGCCCCCCGAGCCGTCGTCCGACGCCCTCGGCCTCTTGCGGCTCGGCCCGGCCTCTGAGGGGGTCTGACCCGGGGGGTGAGGGGTGTGTGAGGGGGCGGAGTCGTGAGACAGGTGTGAGCGAGCGTCGCCGTTGTCCTCCCCTCCGCTGAAGGTGGTGTTGTCGCTCTCCTGAGTCGGCTTCTTCACCCGGTGGTTCCTGCAGAGCGGAGGTGAAAACGTCACATCACATTAACGATCTGATTGATCAGTTCTTAAAGGATCAATGAATCCATCAATCACTATCAGACTCATCACCGGGACACCGCTGTGGGTTTGAGACATGAATCAACTGTTTCCTGTCAGAAACTGTCGTCTCGTCCTCCATCACTGACGGTCTTTAAAACCCGACACAGCTGTTGTTCTAATCATCTGCCCCCAACGTTAGCTCGCTGACCTTAGTGTTGCTAACCCTGGCTAGCTAACATTAGTAAACAGTAGAGACTAATCAGTGACGGCTGATAAACGACCTCACAGTAAAAGTCATATCACTCTATCATTAATCTGTCTGCGCCCCGTCTTCTCCCCTGTCCTTCCCCCACCTCTCGGACCTATAGCGGGCCTGCTGCCGGAGCCCCTCCTCGATGCTGGAGCTCAGCGCCTCCTTGTTGTGCAGCCGGTTGAGTCGCTCCAGCACGCGGCGCTGATGGGCCTCGTACTCGTCCCGGCTCGGGTAGATCTTTGAGATCAGAGCGTCGAAGTTTGAGTCTCTGCGCAGCGAACGCCTCGAGACGAGCTTCTTCCTGCAGGTCGGACACTCTTTGTTCCTGAGGAGGGAGCAGATGTGTTTAACATGACACGAGTGTTAACTCTTCATATTAAAACTCTGCACAGCCAAAATATGTGGATTTTAAATACACTGCAATAAAAGTTTGACTCAAGAACGTAGCTTATGTTCTGAAGCATTTTCACGATTTTCTGCTCTGTTAAATGAATTAAAGTGCCCAGAACACTGCAGTATAAATCCAAGCAAAACAGTTCAGCTCATAAAAAGTTTTAAACACAAACACAAGTGTAGCAAGGCTGCAACTAATGATGAGATTCATTGTTTGGTCAGAAAATGTTGATCAGTGTGTCAAACATTCTAAGACGACGTCCTTGAATGTGTCGTTTTGTCCACAACCGAAGACATTGTCAGCCTGTCGGTCGCGGCGGCGTGCTCACCCGGATCGCAGTGCGGTGACGATGCAGTCGGAGCAGAAGCGATGCAGACACTCTTTGGTCGTCATGGTGTTCTTCAGCATGTCCAGACAGATGGGACACATCAGCTCGCTGTGCAGAGAGCGAGGAGACACGGCCACCTCCGTCCCATCCATGATCGCCTCCTGAACACACACACACACACACACACACCAACACTTTTATAAGATTACATCACATATCAAAGTTACCACGGGTGAATCACGTGATATGGAGGATACTAAAATGATGTTTGCCAACTTTCCCAGAGCAGATGGAGACACCAGCAGAGGACGTCACGTAAATATTTATAATATGTTGACTTTTCCTCTAAGAAGCAGACGAGGTCAAACAAGCAAAAACAATCAGTGCTTCTAAATGTTGAACAGATAAAATGGAGGTTCCCCGACTCTGATGTTCACCAACAGCCCCGGGGATCAGGTGGTCGCACCGTCACCTCACAGCGAGACGGGTTTGATTCCCGACCGTGTGCATGTTCACATGACATCATAATAAATCAGCTGCTCAGTGGCCGCCTTCTTAAATACAGAGAAAAAGTTCCACCATGCTGTGCCGAGTGTGACTGTATGTATGAAAACAATTTATCTTCATTAATGTTATGAAAAAAAAAAAAAAAAACAGGTGGATAAAGAACTTTTAAACTGCTGATATCTGGTGTTACACACACACACACACACACACACACACACACATTACCTGAGGGCTCCTGTGAAGCTCGTACAGACTCAGCTCCCAGGTCTTGCTGGGAGTAATGTTTACCGGAGCCGCCATGATGGCTGAACACCACCGACGTCACCGGACTGACAGAGAAACAGAACACACACATTAACACACCTGCACACCTGTTCACCTGCACACCTGTTCACCTGTACCTGTGAGGCACAGACGGCCTGAGTCAGTTTATTTCCATCTGCAGCCAGTCAGACTCAGGACTCAGATCTCTGCAGTCTGTAGGATCAGAATTCTGTTTTCATGTGATTATAATCACCAGAATCTGAGACTGGTTGTGTTCAAATAAAATGAGCCTGTTGTGTCTTCAGAGGGAGCGAGTCGTCTTCGTCTACAGTAGCCCAGAAGGGACAAACCGGCATATAGCGCACACTGTTTTCATATTTTATTCAGTTCTTCCCTGATTGCATCCTGACCTGCAGAATCTTTATTGATCTGTTCTGATGTTGTGTTTGTTGTTATGAATCAAATATGTTGTATGTGTGACTCACTTCCTGTCTGTGGTTTAACACAGAGGTTATAAAATGAGGTTATTATTATTATTATTATTATTATTGTTATTATTACAAACTCAGCTCACATCCAGGCGGTTGAAACTCAGGCATTTCAACATTAGATCAGATCTGCACACATAATTAGATTTGAGAGGCTCCGAGCTGCTGCAGTTTCTCTCTGGAGGATGTAGAACATGACATCAACACAACAGACACACTCAGATGTCCTCAAGTGACCTGATGAGAGGCAACATGAAGCTCAGACAAGTTCAGGAACACACAGTAACACATGAGGAAGTCATCAGAGGAGGATTTATGGACTCCGAGCGCAGTTTATCTCTCCTCTCCTGGAACAACGCAGCCGAGAGCCGCTCAACGTTCAAACTTCCTGCGGGGAGCAAACCGGGACTCTTCTGCTCGGTTTCAAATCAATACACAAGTTTGTAAAGTTGTTTTTGTGTCCGTGGTGAACAAACACAGAACAAACTCCGTGTAATCTCCGACGGACACGTTAAAGTGGAGACGAGAAAGCAGGAAATTAAAAGCAGAAACTCACCTGACGGTTAAACTGACGGACAGCTGACCGGGGCTGACACGACCCCCTCCCCCGGCACGAACACACAACACAGCCGCCAAAAAACTACTTAATTACTCGCTCCAGTTACAAACTCTGAGGATTACTTCCTGCCTGAGGCGTTACACTGTCGGCTGAGTAGGTTTTAGAGACGGCTGCGTGTGTTCGAAGAGGAAAATACGTCAATAAAGATCGAGAGCGCGACATTTTTCGAGCCCCACCTGCTAGCTAACATTAGCTGTGGCCATCTTTCTTCTTCTTCTCCCCGGAACGACTGCTGCTGTCCCCGGCTGCTCGGGGGGCGCATCGCCGCTCTGCCAGCGGTGGTGACACCCAGCGGCCAGTCGGGGAACTACAACAGAAAATTAAAAATCAAGTATGAGATAGATAGATAGATAGATAGATAGATAGATAGATAGATAGATAGATAGACAGATAGACAGACAGACAGATAGATAGACAGATAGACAGACAGACAGAAAGACAGACAGATAGATAGATAGATAGATAGATAGATAGACAGATAGACAGACAGACAGACAGACAGATAGATAGACAGATAGACAGACAGACAGACAGACAGATAGATAGATAGATAGATAGATAGATAGACAGATAGACAGACAGATAGATAGATAGATAGACAGATAGACAGATAGACAGACAGATAGATAGATAGATAGATAGACAGACAGACAGACAGATAGATAGATAGATAGATAGACAGATAGACAGATAGACAGACAGACAGACAGACAGATAGATAGATAGATAGACAGATAGACAGATAGATAGACAGATAGACAGATAGACAGACAGACAGACAGACAGACAGACAGATAGATAGATAGATAGATAGATAGATAGATAGATGAACTTCATTTCTGACTTTAGGCTTAATGTAGCTGCCATGTTATTGTCATTTGAATTGGTTATTATTAACAATTATAAATATGTTCTTACCTGAAGTTCACTTGAATTTATATGACATTGTGCTCCACTATTGAACCTGAACATGTTGCAGCTGCCATATCACACAAATTGTAAAACAGGAACCAAAATACATTAAATAGTAAATTGAGGAGCCAAATTCTTGTTAACTTTACCGGCTGCTGCAGCTTCATGCAAGTTTTGCAAACATTTTAAGCCTTTATTGCTGAAACACAGAAGTATAGTAATCAGTACTGGAGAGGATTAAGAGCAGCAGACTCCCCCTGGGGAGCGAGAGAGTTGGGAAAAGAGCCAAATGCTAATCCAGATTGGTTTAAACTGCTCCTGGCTAATGTGAAATCAGAGACTGTTGTGTCTGCAGAGACCTGTCTCCATAATGTCTTTACAGAGACCGGTCTCTACCGTGTCTTTAGAGAGATTTGTCTCCACCATGTCTTTAGAGATGTTTCTCTACCACGTCTTTACAGAGACCCGTCTCCAACACGACATCTCTGATCAAGCTGTACAGGACTGCAGCTGAACGAGGAGAGGTGGACTCTGTGTTTATAACATCAGTGCTAACACTGACACACAGTCGATGGACAGTGTTTACCTGATGCCGGCTTTTAATGGGAAGACGTCGACCACATTTTCATTCAGAGTTCATTCAGATCATCTTGTTGTTGCAGTTTAGATTCACCTTCACCCAGATTCATCAGATGTGTTTATGTATGTCTGCACAGAACTCATCCTACAGTCTTGTTTTGTATGATGACAAATAAAAGAATCTTGAATTAAACGTGTAATTAAATAGTTCCAGCTCTGAGTGATGATGATGAACGTGAGTCATATTCCAACTAAAAGTTTCAGGGAGTGTTGTGGTGTCATCATGAGTGTTTCCCTGGTAAATTATTAAGGAACGATGTTTGGAATGTACTACTTTCATTATAAAGGTCAACCTGTGGCTTCCTGAACCACGCCTCACATTGCAGGTGTTAAGTTAATCATTTCCTGTTGAAAAAAATTGTAGAGCTTGTGTACCTATATAACCTGACAAAAATGTAGGTCGACACAGAACCAATTTATAGCCTGCCAACCTCCAGCAAGAGTGGAACAGAATTAAAATAGCTAAAGATAATTGATGCAATCTTGCAAAGTTGTGTGTAATAACAGGCCTTGAAACCAGGTCAGATATAGCCTACGCCAACAATCAGTTCTGACAGTCAGTACGTTTACATGCACAGCTTAGTCAGATTACAGCCATAGTTCCACTCTGCTACTCAATCAGACAACTGCAATTGTCCGAGTATACATGCCGGTGAGAAAATCGAGTTATTGTCCGGAGCATGTCATACCCGGTACGCTAGGTGGCGCTGTACCCATTTCAACTAGTGGTAACAGAAACACCTCCGGCTGACCTCTTTACGTCACCAGCAACAACAAACTGCCTCAACATTCAAGAAAGATGGCATACGAAGAGAAATCCAATCCGGACCGATTTTAGTCAGACTAAGGTGTATACATGCATCTTAAAGATCCCACCATAGTCGGACTAACACAGTAATTTGGTTTTCTCGAGTGTCATGTAAACGCACTGAGTGGAGCTTAAACTAAATGTTAAGTATGTTTACTGAGAAAGAAAGGAACAGTCTTGGTCACTTTGTTTGATCCGTGCTTGAACCCATTTTGCATGATGCATTTAAGGTTTACTGACCGGCATCAAGGAAACAGACACCTAGATCAATGCAGATTGAAAAAACAGGGAGAAACATTAGTAGAACAAGTGAACTGAGAACAGAATGAAGACTAGCGATGAATATCAACAATCTAATGGTGGAAGTCCCCAGTTAGTTTTACTCCTCGGACAGAGGAGTATTCCTAAAACCACCCTGCAAAGACAAGTGAAGGGTCTCGTAGAGGAAAACAAACTTGTCTGGAATGAAGACACAGAACAGGATGAGGCCAACCTGTGTGAGCTCTGTTGCAAAGACAAGCTTTACAATGAGATAAATGAAGGTTTAGAAGCTTGCATTTTGATTTGCAAAGGTGGATGGTCTTAAAGGCCTCTTGGGGAGTAAGGGAGGAGCAGGTCAGAAGGCCTCTCAGCAGCCCCAGTTTGTCAGTTTCAGTCCAGCCATTATGGGCCAGCGGTTCCACCGGTACAATCTTGAGGTTTTTGCGAATCAGGGAGGTGAGACCACCGCTCTCAGGGCCGCCGATAGTCCCCAGATCCCAGGACAAGATGATCTCCAAAAGCCACTCGAGCAGATTCTTTTTAAAGGGTTAGTGGTCCATGAACCGGGGCCCTGGACAACCGACCTGATGTTACCCTACCCTAACCATCCTCCTCGCAAGTCTCAACATGGCAGGGGAACACGGCCCACCGTTGGTTATCGTCATTGGTCGCACCATGAGTAGTGCTACAGGATTCCAAAAATCAGACTGTTCAAAGAAAACAGATCGGGTGGATCAATACTGACGTGCTTCTGGACCGGGGAATTACTCACTAGATGAGCTCGGGTTGATTTGTAGCAGGAAAGTAATTCCTCGGTCGAGTTTCTGGACCGGAGAATTACTTCCCTGCTGTAAAATGACCCAAGCTCATCTATCATCCTCCTGCATGGCTACTGCTCACATGTGATTATTTATCAGCCATGAAATCTTTACTTTTACTAACGTATGACTTGAAGAACCTTTTCAAGCTGTACAGATAAAGTTGAGAGTTGGAACCACAGACTCAATGAAACAGAAGGAGGCAAAAATTCATTGATCATTCATTTATTGACAAAGCAATCAGCATGTTCATTAGAAAATTCAGGTTAGTGCAATCACAAACATTCATTATTAAAAATAGTGATAATTGTATTGAATATAATTTATTTAAACTATATGATTATTAAAATGATACATTTGTACATCTTTTGCACACACACACACATACACGCAGCACAAGAACAATGATTTGACGTGAAATCAATCCAGAGATCATTTTCTGTTATTGAACACAATAAATAGGACAATAAATAGCATAATTTAAACCTATATAACATTATATATATAAGCTGTTTGCCTCTGTTATTGATTCTTGAAAGTTATTATTAATATTTTGATTACTTCACCCAGAGTCAGAGGACCAGCCGATCCTTCCTCTCCTTTCTGAACACTTCCATTTTCTGAATTTTAATAATTATGGACATAAACATGATACATGATACATGACAAGTAGAATAATAAATATATAATTGTATTGGACAGTCCATCAGTCCTGATGTAGCTGCGTCGTGTTGCTCTTTACAGCAGGACAGCAGCTACGACAGCCACTGTGACAGAAATCAGACCCATCCTGTTGTTGCCTGCGGCTGCTGTTGTTGTGTTGGATCCGTCTCCTGCTCCAGTTTCAGCTTCGGCTGTTGTTTCTGCTGGTGCTGCCGTTGTTGCTGCTGCGTTGCTGGAAGGAGCTCTCGACACTGCTGCCTCAGCCGCTGCTGCCGCTGCCTCGGCAGACGCCGCTGCCGCCTGCATTGCTGACGTCATGGCGGCTGCTAGGTCTGCTGCGTCTGCTGCTGAAGTTGCTCCTGCTGCCTCTGCTGCTGTCTCTGCTGCTGCTTTTGCTGCTATTGCTGTTGCTTTGGCCATCGCTGCCACCACCTGTGCCTCTGCGACTGATGCTGCCGGTGACCCTGGGGTGTCTGATAACATTCTCTGCAGTTCTTCTGCTGCCTCTGCTGATTCTGCGGCCACAGTTTTGGCAGCTTCTACAGCTTCCGACATTGTTTCTGGTGTTGCTCGGGCAGATGCTGCCTTTTCTGCTGCTTTTGCTGCCGTCTCTGCTGCATTTGCTGATTTTAATGCTGACACAGCAATTTGTGCTGCTTCTGGTGATGCTGATGCTGCTTGTATTGCCGCTCGTGATGCTGCATCTGCTGCATCAGCTGCTTTCCTTGCTGCATCTGTTGCCGTTTTAACTGGAGCTAACCCTGCTGCAACTAAGTTTGCAGCTATTGCTGCTTCTTTTGAAGCTTTTGCTGCATTTCTTGCTGCTTCGAATGCTTCTGGTCCAGCAGCCAAAGCTGCTGCTGAGGCTGCTGCCGCAGCTGATGATGCCGCCGCCGTGGAGCTGACCACCGCTGCTTCCTTTGCTTTATCTGCTCCTGTTGCAGGTGTTCCAGATGTGCTTGCCTGTGGGGCTGCAGTCACTGGTCGTGGTGTTGTTCCTTCAGGTGCCTTTGATAGAGCAGATTCTGCTGTTTTTGCTGCTGCTGCTGCAGCGTTTGCTGCTGCTGCCATTAATCCTGGTATCTCTGCGGCTGCAGCTTCTGGCACTTTTTCTGCTATCTTTGCATTTGCCTCTGTGAAATTCGCCACAGTTTTTGCTATGTCCATTGCTGATTTCATAGCTTCTGTCATTTCTCCTGCTTCCTCTGGTGTGACCGCTGATATGGACTCTAATGTTCCTTTTGCTGCCGTTGCTGCTGTTTTTGCAGCTTCTGCAGCGGCTGTTATTGCTTCTGGCGTTGCTGTTTCAGAAGCTGCCTTTGTTGCTGCTGTTGCTGCCTCTCTGGCTGCTAAAGCGGCTGTTGCTGAAGCCTCTGCCATTTGTTTTGCTATCTTGGCTGTTGATGGTGGAGCTGTTGATGCTGCCTGTAATGCTTTTAGAGCCACTGCTTCTGCCGCTTCTGCTGCTTCAATGGCAGCCTTTTCTGCCAATGATGGTGATGCCTTTCCTGCTGCCACTAATGCTGCAGTTGAAGATGCTACTTGTGCAGCTTTTACTGCACTTTCTACTTCTTTGGGCGGTACTCCAGCGGCTGCTGCTGTTGAGGCTGCTAATGCTGTCGCTGCTGCTGCTGTTGAGGCTGCTGTTGCTGCTGCTGCAGTTTTTCCCTCTGTGTCTGGGTCTGTTGCTTCAGGTGTTGGTGGCACTGTGGATAAGTTGAAGCCTCCATCTGGGAGTGTGGCTTTAGCTCCTGTTGCGGCCGCTGCTGCACCTCTTGCTGCTGCTAGTGCTGCTGATTGCCTTGACCTGGACAGGTCCGCACTTCCAGGTGCCGTTGCTGCTGTTATTCCTGTTGCTTCTGCCATTACTGCCACTGATAGAGCTGCTGACAGTGATACACGTCTTGCTGTTGCAGTTGGCCCTGGGATGGAAGATATTTCTGTTTCTAATATTTTTGCCACATCTCTTGATTTTTCTGCCACTGTTGTCGCAGCTTCTGCAGCATCTGTGATCGCTGTTGGTCCTCCCTGAGCTGCCGTTCTTGCTGCTGCTGCTGCCTTTTCAGCGGCATCTGCTGCTATTGATGCTGCATTTGATAGTCGTGCAACTGCTTCTCGTCTTGATTCTGGTGCTGTTTTTGCTTCTTGTGCCGCTGCCTCAGCTGCTTCTTTGGCATCCTTGGCAGCTTGTGTTGCTGCTTCAGCTGCCAGTGTTGCTGGTGCTGCTCCTGTTGCCACCAATGCAGCAGCTCTGGCCGTTGTTTCTGCAGCCAGAATTGCTTTTTCGGCAGCTGGAGATCTTGTTGCTCCAGCAGACGTTGAAGCGGCTCCTGCTGCTGCGGCTGCTGCAGAAGCTGCTGCAGCCGCTGCAGAGGCTGATGATGCCGTCACTGTGGCCACTGCTGTTGGTCCCATCGTTACTGTTGGCTGCACAGTTGTTGTTTTACCCCACGCTCCTGCTGCTAGGTCTGAGAACACGGCTGCTGCTTTTGCTGCGCTGATTGCCTCCTTTGCTTTTTCTGTGGATAATGCTGCCAGTTCGTCTGCCGTCTCTCCTGTTCCTGTAACTGCGATTGCTGCTGTTTCTGCTGCTGTTTTAGCTTCGTTTGCAGTTTCGGCTGCTTTCTCAGCTGCATCTATTGCTGATTGAATTGCAGATGCTGTTTCTGCTGGAGTTGGTCCTGTAGCTGCGGTTTTAAGTATTGCTTTTAGTTCCTCTGCTGCTGCTTCTGCTTCCTCTGCTGCTGTTTTTGCAGCTCTTATGGCAGCTGCTTCAGCTTCTGGTGTTGTCTCTGATTCTTGAAGATGAGCTGCTAACTGTGCTGCTGTTGCTGCTGCTTTTGCTGCTGCTGCAGCTTTTATTGATGCTGCAAGTGTTCCCTCGGCTAGTTCTGCAGTTGCTGCTGGTGCTGCTGTTGCTGCTTGTATTGCTGCTGTTGCTGCTGCTGCAGCCGCGTCAGCTGCATCTGTTGCTGCTTTTGCTGCCATTGCTGGTGATGCTCTTCCCTCTATTACTGCCTCTGCGGCATCAGCTGCTGCGAGAGCAGCCATTGAAGCATTTTTTGCAGCTGCAGATGTTTCTCCGGCAATGGCTGCTGTTGTTGCTGCTGCTGCTGCTGCTGCTGCAGACGCTGCAGCTGTTGCTGCTGTGGCCGTGGCTGTTGCTACAGTTGCAGGGGTTGGTAGTGGTTGTGTATTTGTTGTCATTGGTCCAGTTGTAGATGATGATTTCATCGTAGTTTCCACTGTTGGCGATGCTGCGGTGGTTGTTGCTGTGGGTCTTGGAGGTGTTGCTGCAGAAATGGCCGATGCGGCTGCAGCAGCAGCTGCTGATGTTCTTCCTGCAGCCACAGCTGCGGCTGCTGTCGCTGCTGCTTCCTGAGCTGTTCTGACTGCTTGTGTCGTATTATCAGCTGCGTCTTCTGCTGCTAGTTTTGCCTTCATGACTGCTTCTAAAGCCAATTCTGCGGTTTGTTGTGCTGCTACAATTGCTAATTCACCGAAGTCTGTGTCTGGTCCAGCTGTTGGTTCTTTGGCTTCTGTTAGCGCAGCCTGTAACGCTTTCAGAGCTTCTTCTGCAGCTGCAGCTGCCTCTGATGAAGCTGATGCAGCGGCCTCTGCAGTTTCTGGTGTCGTTGCAGATGTAGCCTTTGCTGCAGCCTCTGATATCTTATCTGCTGCACGTGATACATTTAAAACTGCCTCTGCAAGTTTTTCTGCTACTTCTGGACATGCGGAGTCAGTTTCAGCTGCTTCCTTTGCCGCACTTGTTGCTATTTTCGCTGCTTCGGCTGCTTTCTTTGCTAGTTCTCCTGCCTCTTGTGGTGACATTGATCCATTCAGTACTGCGGCTGAAGCCATCGCTGCTTCATGTGCCGCAGCAGCAGCATCTTCTGCAGCTGCTGCAGCTGCTTCAGCGGCGGGTCCGGTTGTGGCGGCTGCTGTTGCTGCTGCTGTTGCTGCTGCCGTTGCTGCCATCGCTGCAGCTGTAGCTGCTGTGGAACTAACTGCTGCTGCTTCAGTTGATGGTTCAGTTGATGGTGCTGTTGGTCCTCCTGTTGTTGGTCCTGCCGTTGTTGGTCCTGCTGTTATTGGGGCCATTGTGGTTGACCTTCGTGGACATTTCCGTTTCAGGCTTCCTTCAGCAGGCTGGCTGTTGGATGCTGTTTCAATTAAGAGTTTGATCAGAATTAATTAATTGATTGTCATTTTGAGTGCTGGTTTCCAATTTAAATAATCCTTCGAACTTACCAATAAACAGAAAGACGACAATAAAGGTCTTGATGATCATTGTGACCGGTTTCCGTTCTCCCCCGCTCTCTCCTGTATCTATACCACCTGTAAGATAAGATGAAATGAAAATATCTGTAAAAAGACATTTTTACTCTTAAATTAACAAACAGTTATGTAAATACATAAATAATAACATGCATTTTTCTCACACACGATGTGGAAACACAATAAAAATGCAGGACGGTGCTGAAAAAAATGTTGTGTATTCAGAAATGAATTGGGATTTGTTTTCCACCTCCCTGTATATCAGTCATATGTAATTAATTTTGATAAAAAGACTGTAATTGTTTTATCAGCCATCTGTCAGCAATCATTTCAGGTTAAACTGCTATTATGAATTCATATGAAGTTCGTGTTGCAACATCTTACACACAGGAGACATTCCTTTATTTTAAACCTGTGTTGGTGTAAATGATTCATACAGAAAGGTTTCCACCTCAGCTGTGACTCGGCCGTGATAACTGGATCACAATCCTTCGTGGTGACTCAGACCAAGAAAGTTCTTATGAAAAATGTTCTTATTACTCAACAAAAAGCTCTCTCTCTCTCTCAGAACACACACACACACACACACTCAGAATAACAACCTCAGTCTGCCAGTGACAAAAACCCTAAAGGATTAAATCGCATCGTGAGGTGTTCTACTGGACTGATTCTTAAACTTATGGTAAGAAGTTATCACTCACACACCAAACACGATCATAGAAATACCAGAGTGCACCTTTCAGGACCGCAACAACAAGCGAACACAAACAGGCAGACGATCATGTTTTTCAGGTCCTTCTGATCTGATCGATGTTTAAATGTGAAGAGAACACGTCTGCGTACGTGATGTCAAAAGTCAGAACTCAAAAGTGTTTTAACAGTGGCACTAATCCTCTTCTGTACGTGTGCAATTCTATTGATGTCGCTTTAAGAAGTGGGAGGGTGACATTTTTTTTGTTGAATCAAAAAATATGCATAAAACAGTAATTAAAGACAAACCTCAGATGAGAGAAAGTGAGAACCAACAAATGTTTAAATTCTTAAACACGACAAGCAATCGATCTGCTTCAGGTAGAAAACATTTTAGTTGGAATGTAGAAATCCAGTAATGATTTTGAGACACATTTCGTTCCCAAATCAACATGTATGCATTTAATTTAAATCATAAAAGAGTTTCAAAGCTTCTGTAAATTCTTCTATTAGTAAAAAAAACATTTTGAGTTCAAATGTAAGATTTATTTTTTAAGGAAAATAAAACATTTCAATAGAGTGTTTAATTAGTGGAGTAAATGATCATCCTCCCTCCAGGTTCAGACTTCAACTATTCCACATAGAAAAGATGTTAAAGCTCAATTAAATCTAAAAGTTAATGATTGCAAAACATAAAGAAATCAGACATGAAGTGATTTTACTCACCGGGACGATGAAGTGAAGTGATGAAGTCTGTTTCCTCTCCTCGTCTCTTCTTCTTCTGCTGGAGTTCGTCTCGCTGTGTGTCTCTCGGTCCGCTCGACCTCCAATATATATACAGCACCAGTCGCACTTTCAAAAAAAAAAAGACTTACGTATAACAAAAACAATTATAAGGACCAATTAATAATAATCATAGAGTGGAGACTTTCCCCTCCCAGGTGAGGTGTTCCCTTCTTCTGATGATAATTAGATGCTGCATGGTCGTTAAAAGAGGCGTGTAACTAGTCCAGTAACATTTCACTGTGCAACCAGCAATGAAGAAATGTATTGTTTACTTTATGTTGGTTCTACTTTTAATCTATGTGTTTAAGTGTAGAACCGGACATTTTCATTTCATCTGTGTGCTGCTGCAGGCGTCACAGAGTCTCAGCTGCTCCCTCCATGTGACCTGCTTTAAATATTTTTTGATGCTTTATGAATCTTTATTTTTGAGTTTCGTGTCCCCACCAGGGTGTGGGAGAAAAGCATGATTCTCCCAGGACATTCTGACTTCATACGATAGGATGTCAGCGTCATATGTAACCTGTTTAAACGTTAAGGTCACGACAAGGACATAATGATGTCTGATATGAGTTTATATCTCATGATCTTTACAACTTAACGATTCGAAACTACTGTAGAAAATCTACAGAGCAGACGCCCTACAAACCAAAACAAACAAGATGGCCGCGGATCAATCGTACTGTCTGCTACACATTTTCTAACTTCTCCTTCCTTGTCGTTAAGCAGATGTGTTATGTGATGTTGGTTCTCTTTGATCAAGTTTGTATTAACTACTTCAACTCGAGTCATCTGTGTCTCTGAGTCGGCTTCATCTCTCCTGAACGGTCAAACGAGCTGAAATTCCACAACACAAATCGAGAATCGATTCATTGACAGAAGGTAGGCGGTGATATGCACCTTTTCAGCTAGTTGCTACCGGACCTTCATCCGGTTGACCTATGACATCGCAAACCAAACAATTTAACATGGATGACTGAACATTACATGAGATATGTATCATATTAATACCTTCGTTGTCTTCCGCAGTTGGAAGACTTCCAGGTCAGTGCGCAGTGCTGAGTGTGGTGCACGTGCAGAACGCCGAGTAAATCGACTTCCAGCCACATTATCTGAGTTAAAGTGTGTTAGTCCGACTTTGAGAAATCTGATTTAGTGTGATTTTAGTGTTAACATGGACTTTAAAATCCGGTTTCAGTCAGACTAACACAATAGTCACAACACTGACGATCACAGGCCACGATGACGTCAGCACATAAACTCAATCGCTAGTTTATGAGGTTCATTTACCGCCTTCATGACAGCTATAAAGTTCAGTTTTTGTTGAAACTGTTGGAGCAGATGCTGTTTTTCGAGGATGCAGTCTGTGCTGCTGCTGAATTGAATATCATAACTTTAATAAAGAGTATTTAAATGTGCAATATGTAAGATTTTAGTTGTAAAACATTAAGAAAGTGCACCGAAATGATCAACATAATGAGAAATCTTAAGTTAGCATGCTAACCAGTGAACACCAGCCTGTCCTGGTCCAAACATTCACTCCTCCGGTGCGTTGAGCTTCCAGTCTGGACGAGCTAATCTGCTAATGGTAGCTACAGTTAGCGGCACTTAGTGGTTACTGTATGCTATGCTAAACTGGGTAATAAACTGGTGACTGATTGTTTATCTGCAGATTAACGTTTCCTGTGAACATAATCCAGTTAGAGACTTCGTTACCACGTTCTTGATTCCCAGTGTTTTTACAGCAGTACACCACAGGTACGTCCGATGTTGACATCTGTACCAAACCTGTCATATCACAATCACATTATATGGTTTATTAGCTTCCTTCCACATCAGGAGGTGGAGGAGACGGTGCTATTGGTGTTATTACAACCAACAAAGCTGCCAAACGGTCGAGCCACATTTCACGTCACACCAGTGGATATTTTTAAGGAGAGCTGCAGATATTTCCATGATTCTGGTCGCCCACAGGAAGTCGGATCACCTCCAGGTATTTCAAGACAACCCATGATGATTTCCCAACGCTAACCGAGTGGAAATAGAAGATTCAACCTAAACAAACTTAAGGGTGCAACATAAAGAAATGTTCAGTTCAAACTTGTCTGTGGTTGGTTGATTCTGTTGATTGGGTTGTTGAGTAGGATGGAAGATGAAGAGGATCAGAGGATGATGTGAGCTGACTGGATAGTTGTGGCGACATTTCATTTTCAACATCTGTAGGCATGAAAGTACTAACTGGATATTTATTTTCTACGAGACGTGATGACAGAACCAGGTCATTTAGCCCAGAACAAGATATTTTCTAACCCTAACCAGGTGTTTTTATGTGCCAGAACCTAAACAGTGTTGTAACAGCAGAAAATTCAAAATGAAACCAAAAGAAATGTACATTGCAAACATTTATTCTGTTGTTAGACTGAGATGGCAGCCAAAGAGATGTGGAAACTAGGCGAGACTACAGACTTAGACAGAATCATGTGGTTCTTTGTGGCGGTTGTGGTGTTCCGGTCTGGAGTCTTCTCCTTTATCTGTTCCCCAATGAAGGAAAACAAAAGATTCAGAAAGTCCAAACGCTGAGAAATGAAAGCCGACAGGATTTGGCTCACAAAACCTCGAAACATGAACATTCAGACACCTAAATTAAGGAATGTAAGTGAGTTTAGTTTGTAAAAACACTCCTTTGTCGCCTCACTGACTCACAGCATCAGACTCTCAGAGGATGCTGCTGTGATCTGTCCACCTCACAGGTGTAGTTGCAGTCATTTGTTTGGTGGTAAACACACCTCCGCCTATCACTTTTGTTCTGAACCCTCTAATGCTGCAGGCACTCCTACATCTAAATGATAGGTTATTAACATAAATTGCTAAACTTCATCTCAATTCTTCTCTGCCACCAATAGAAATGTAATTGATTACAAGAATGTATCAGCCATTGTTCTCACTGTTTGTCCACAAGCAACGAGGCACGGCCTAAATGAACCAACAAACAGACAGAAAACAGGCTGTCAGCTGTACGTTTGGACCTGAAGCACAACAACAAACAAATCACTGTGTCAAAATTGATTTATATTCACCTTAAAAACAGCCACTTTGATCGAAGTTGAGAAATTAAGGTCAGTATTTTGAGTTAAAGTCACAACAAACTTGATTAAACTGAGAAATGAGGAAATAAAATTGCATCAACGGTAATAACATTTCCCAAATCACATTTTTCACATTTATTTATGCTCAAAATATCCTTTAAGTTGCGTCTCTTACATTCAGATCAACCTATAGCAAATCAATAATGATGATGGAGTACCAGACTGAGGTGGAGGTTGTGTCTGATTGCTGTAACCTTGGATTCAGGAGGAACAACGTGTTAGCGGACCATCTCTTTAACCCTTGTAAGCTTGCTGAGGGGGTTTATGGGAGTTTGCCCTGCTGGTCTACATGTGTTTAGAGGACGTACGACCGTGTCCTGCTGCAGGATTATGGGGCTGCCAGTTGTCTAGTTCCTGTGTAACCAAAGTGTGTCCGTATACTCAGCACAAAGTCAAAGACCTTACCAACCAGGGTTGCCCCTTGTCTCCGATCCTGTTTGTGATATTCAGACAGGAAATGAGAGTTTCCAGTTCGGGAATCTCAGAATTACACCTCTGCTTGTTGCAGATGATGTAGTTCTGTTGGCTTCTTTGTTTCGTGACCTCCTGAGTGAGGTGTGTGAAGCTGTCTGGATGAGGTTCTGACACCATGATTCTGTGGATTGCCCCTCTGGTTTTGGGGGGTGCCCCCTGCCCCAAGCAAAAGACTTTCTCCTGGTTTTGTTCATAGATGACGGGAAGATGGAGCATGAGTTGGGCAGGCAGTTTGGTGCAGAGTCAGCAGTACTGCAGGCATTACGCCGGAAAGTGGTGGTGAAAAGAGAACTGAGTGGGATGGCAAAAACAGTCCATGTATGTTTCAACCCATCATAAGCTTCAGACAGTGACCGTAAGAACGAGATACAAGTGGCTCAGATGAGTTTCCTCCAAAGGGTGGCTGGGTCAGCTTTAGAAACAGGGTGAGGAGCTCCGAGTGGAGCCAGCTGAGGTGGTCCGGGCATCTGATTAGGATCCTCCTGGGCACCTTCTTTTACACCAACTGGGAGGAGAGCCCCAGGGCAGAACCAGAACCAGAAGGAGCTAGAAAGTGTTGCTTGTTAGAGAGACATCTGGAAAATCCTGCTGAGCCTGCTGACATCGTGGCTGACAGGAGGAGAAGGATGGATGGATGATTGTGCGTTTTATAATAATGACCAGAGAGTTAATATATGAAGTAAGAAAAAGTTACTCGACTTGGGTTTCTTGAGACTTGGACCAAACGACTTGAATGTCGTGAACACTTGTTCATGTTGTGATGAACCACAAATGCTGTTGCTTTTGTTCATTAATTAATTTGTGTTGTTTGTTGTAGATGATATTTGGGCTTTTTCTCATAAATTTGGGCAGATTTTTAACAATAATTGGTCTCAAACCTTCCGTGACAGAAGTCATTTGCATCACAAAGCATCCGTGACGCTGGAGAACCGAACGTAAACTTACAATTCCTTTTTCCATCACAGTTAAACAAGAAACCGACAAGAATTTCTAAACAGTTTGGCAGCTAGGTGTGCCTCTAATGAGCAACACCACCCGGTGATTGCAGCCATTGTGTTTAGATGGTGACGCAATAGATCACTCCTCGGGCTCTTTCAACTTATTAACCAATCACAGATCGCCTCTATTTCAGAAAGGTGAACGTTTTGGTTGATTCCTTCATGTCTCAAGTCTTTCGCTGACACTTTCCTCTGAAGAAACTCACATAAGGTGCATTCAACCACGTGGACCCGCTCAAAAATTACATTTCAGACATCACAGCAGACATTTACATCCGCTTCATCAAATGTGCTGCACAGCTTCAAATCCAAGATGGTTTTAAATAGTTTATTAGCTTAACGAGGAGGATAACTTTAAACACATAAAGGAACATTTGAACCTTCAGTTCATCAAAAACAGATAAAATCAACAAATCTGGAGAGACGTGGTGTTCAAACACAATCACCAGAATAAATGTGAGCTGAGGACGTTCCTGCAAAACCACAGATTAGAGTTAGAGCTACAGTTAGAACTGAAAATTTTTTTTCACAACACGAGCGAAAAATCACTGGGTTAGGTTTAGGAAAACATCATGGTTTGGCTTAAAATAGCCCATCTTGGTCGCCAAAAAAACGTCCAGAGAAGCCTTTCGTCACCAGGACTTACTCGTCCACCTCCAGATGTGAAGGTCAGCCAATAAAACAACAGTATAATGTGACCGTGATACAACACGCTTGGTACAGATGTTAACCTTGGGCGTATGTGTGGTTTGCAGAAACATTATCTGCTAATATTATATCGTAGAGACTCTTTTTTTGCTGTCATGCCGAGAGATGATTTTAGGGAAACTTAGCGCAAACTGTGACCAGAGTCAACAAAAACAGCTTTATTGATTTAATTAAAGTTACATAACAGTTTGGTGTGTTTTGCTGGTCCTCCTCACGTTGACATATGATCAACCGCCAACAAGAAGAAAAGAAACCTGCCGCGGGACTCGCACAGTAGCTTCTCCTTGTTGATGCTGTTGTGTGGGTGTCCACAGCAGGACACACCAGTGTCACTCTGAAAGAATGAGACCAATTAGGTGTGACTGCAGGCTTGTGATGTGACTGTTATTAAATTTGTCACCATGTAATAAATGCCTCTAATTATTACATGTTTGAAATGCTGAGAGGTTTGGCTACCGGGCGGATTCACGTAGTGGAAATAAACTTTGACATTTGGAAGCCGAACAGAACAAAGAGACAATCATCAGCTTTTTGTTTGCTAACTGCTAACATTATATCCTGGAGACTGGGCTGACATCCAGTCAAGTGTTGTTCTTAAATACAAATTTGAGGTGATATACAGAAACACGTAGTGCGTCTTTTGAATCTGCGTCAGGGTGAATGTAAGCGGCAGCAGCGAGATGGTCTGAACGAGCTCTGAATGATAACGTGGTCGACGGTCCATCGACTGTGACTGTGTGTGAGCACCAAGCATCGATGTTATAAACACAGAGTCCAGCTCCCCTCGTCCAGCTGGAGTCCTGCGATCCATCGGCTCAGAACATCCACCCATCGAGAGAAACAGCAGAGACCTGTCACCACCGGGTCTTTAGTGGAGACAGGTCTCTGATCTCATCTTGTCAGTCCAACCTGAGTGCCATTCCAACTCTCTTCCTCCCTGGGCCGGTCCAACGGTCAGGTTCCAGGACCACTCTGGACTCAGTGGGCTGTGATGGCCTCAAAGTCCGCTGCTGACATCAGCAATACGTGTTTCAGCAACAAAGCCGATCAAAGTCATGGTTGAAAAAAAAAAAAAAGTCGCTTAATTTTGAGGAGCTACCAACCGCTGCATCTTCATGCACCTCCAGTACCATACCAACTCCACACTGGCCCAGGACCGACCCGGTGGGCCGTGACAAAGTGCACGAGGAGTCAATCAAAAACCCTCAGATCCAAATACGGTCGAGTGTCAGAGAGACATGATGCAACAAGTCTGATCCAGTTCTGTTGTCCATTTGTGCACTGAGATGGTCTTTGGGTGTTGTGTTGCTGCCTTGATGAGTGGAGCAGGGTTGTTTCGATTCTCTGCCGAGACAAGAGACTCGTGTTTGTACCACGACCCGGAGGCCCGCCACTTCTCCTGAAGCCCAAACAGAAGCTCGTCTGGTTCCATTAAATGCATGTTGAGCTTTAACTGCATTCTCTTTATGAACCTGAAAACTCTCATCAAAGATATAGTCATGGAATCACATTCTCATCTTCTCTGACCTCGTGTGGGCTGAGCACATCTTTGAGTCCTGCATCAACTGGGTGTAAAGTCTCTCTCACACTCCTGCAGCGCCACCTGGTGGCCACATGTCCAACAGGCGCCTTCTGTCACAGATTATAACTGAGACAGTTTTAAAATGAAGATAAAATCAATATGAACAGTTGTACTACAGATTTATGATGGATCATGTAAATGCTTTGATCTGATCAGAACTCTGAAGGTGTTGAATACCCGAGCTGATGACAGAACACAGTAACTGAAGTAACAGAACAGAACTTTTGTCAGGAAATGGTGAAACTGCCAGAAACTATGACATCACAGCAGGTATATACGGAAGCCCTGAGGGGCGAGTGACAATCTCTTTTTTCCTGTTGATCCATTTTCTCAAGTCTGATCTAAATTATTTCTTAAATTCCTAAATTATTAATCTGTGGAAACGTGAAAAAATAAATAAATGTGAAGCCGAGTGAAATCCTGTAAAAAACATAGACATTTCAGTGGTTATTTTTTCATGTGTGCGACAGAGCGTTTCTTTTGTTTTTTCTGAGGATAAATGTTGTTTTTTCACCGCCAGGTTTGACATGCCAGAATCAAATCATGACAGTAATGTCACATAACCTGTTTGTGTGCACAGAGGGATCAGGGCCGTGGTGCAGTTCAGCCTCTTGTGGTCAAAATGAGTATCACAAACACAAACACTTAAAAGTCTTACAAAGAAAAACAACATTGTTTTTGTATTCAATTCATTTTTTTCACTCAGATACACACACACACACACACACACACAAAATCTCATGTAAAAGCCTTCAAAGCTCATCAGCACCGGACCTACGAATGTGTCGATCGACAGCGAGGCAGATCGATCAATTTGTTTGTAATGACTCATTTAAATCTCGTATTCAGGTCTGGACATTTAAGGCCAGAAGAGAAGACGCCCTGACTCTGACATTAACAGGAAACACCACCTGTAATAATGATAACAGTGAGTTGATGATGGAGGTAGAACATCACCTGTCACTCCACCTGTGTAACATCTCGTTAATACAGACAGATGATGATTCATCATGTAATTGTATAGTAGAGTTTGTGTTCTGTGGTTTCTATTGTAACCTTATCTGACTGATGCACATCTCATTGTTTGCACTGAGGGAATGTAACTAAGTACATTTACTCAAGTACTGTACTTTTAACAATTTAACTTTTCTTGTAATTCATTTGAGTATTTCCATTGTCAGCGACATTCATCAGCTCAGTGTCTTTACTTTAAGTCAAGTAAGACTTTAAGGTGCCTCTGACATCACAGGAAGCAGGTTTTCATTTGTGTTCGTCTTTGCTGGTTTTCTGTAAGTTCAGTCAACATTTGCATCACTTGTGGTTTGAAGGTTTGAATCCACTTTTCAGCACCAGAAGTCCGACAGTGTGTCGGACCTGATGTGTTTACAGGATGGTTCTGGTTCTTTAAATGAAGCGGGAGGATCTGAACACTAGTTCCAGCGCCTCTCTGATTATATAAAAGATGTGCAGGTCATTAAACCTCTTTGACATGTGTACAAAGAAAACAGGCAGTCGTGAAGTTCATTATTTAAACTTTAAGCAACACAGGAGGCCGACTGCTCCGGTCCAGACTCTGCAGTCCGCTTACACCTGACGGAGAGACATCTTGCCTTTATGACAACAATGTGAACATGTTGTCCAGAGAAGACAGATGGTTTGAAAGAGGAGTCAAATAAGGAGGTGGCCTCTGACATCACTTATCACCTACAATCCTGTACTGAGTTATTCCCCAGACAGTTTAACAACCACTCACAGATCAATGAAAGAGGGAAAAAAAGAACATTAACTCAAACTTTTTATCTAATTTCATTTATTACATTTTTAGGGACAACACATCTTTTTAAACCTCTTATTTACAAATTCAAATCTTAATATTTCTTTCGGATTAAAGTCAGTGTCAGTTTTAGAATCTTTATAAAAACAACAATGAGATTGACATGAAGTCAATGAAGTGACGTCACAAACAAAACACTTCATGCTGGAGCATTTAATAATTTTGCATTAGCATAGCATAGTAGTCTTAGCATAGTATACTATAGTATAGCATAGCACTGTAGGATTATCCTAGTATAATATAGCATGCTACTAATAGCATAGCATAGTCTTATAAGCATAGCATAGAATAATTAGCATTGGATAGTTAAGCATAGTTGTATCAGCATTGTAGGATTAACATGAATTCCAAAACTTACTGGCTGGCAGACAGGTAACAGGTAGACAGACAGGTAACAGGTAGACAGACAGGTAACAGGTAGACAGACAGGTAACAGGTAGACACACAGGAGGCAGAATCAAACCAAACAAAGCTCTGAGGCAACATGTTGGAGCTGACAGAGGATCTGAGCTGAGTGAAGAGTCACTGTGAAGGGTAACGAGGTCCAGGTGAGGTGACGGACAGGAAGCTCAGGTGACGGACAGGAAGCTCAGGTGAGGAGACGGAGAGGAAGTTCAGGTGACGTGACGGACAGGAAGCTCAGGTGTGGAGACGGAGAGGAAGTTCAGGTGACGTGAAGGACAGGAAGCTCAGGTGTGGAGACGGACAGGAAGCTCAGGTGACGTGACGGACAGGAAGCTCAGGTGTGGAGACGGACAGGAAGCTCAGGTGACGGACAGGAAGCTCAGGTGATGGACAGGAAGCTCAGGTGACGTGACGGACAGGAAGCTCAGGTGACGTGACGGACAGGAAGCTCAGGTGACGTGACGGACAGGAAGCTCAGGTGACGTGACGGACAGGAAGCTCAGGTGTGGAGACGGACAGGAAGCTCAGGTGACGTGACGGACAGGAAGCTCAGGTGACGTGACGGACAGGAAGCTCAGGTGAGGAGACGAACAGGAAGCTCAGGTGAGGAGACGGAGAGGAAGCTCAGGTGAGGAGACGGACAGGAGGCTCAGGTGACGTGACGGAGAGCTCAGGTGACGGACAGGAAGCTCAGGTGACGGACAGGAAGCTCAGGTGACGGACAGGAAGCGCAGGTGAGGTGACGGAGAGGAAGCTCAGGTGAGGAGACGGACAGGAAGCTCAGGTGAGGAGACGGACAGGAGGCTCAGGTGAGGTGACGGAGAGGAAGCTCAGGTGAGGTGATGGACAGGAAGCTCAGGTGACGTGACGGACAGGAAGCTCAGGTGAGGTGATGGACAGGAAGCTCAGGTGAAGAGACGGACAGGAAGCTCAGGTGAGGTGATGGACAGGAAGCTCAGGTGAGGTGATGGACAGGAAGCTCAGGTGAGGAGACGGACAGGAAGCTCAGGTGAGGAGACGGACAGGAAGCTCAGGTGAGGTGATGGACAGGAAGCTCAGGTGACGTGACGGACAGGAAGCTCAGGTGAGGAGACGGACAGGAAGCTCAGGTGACGGACAGGAAGCTCAGGTGACGGACAGGAAGCTCAGGTGAGGTGACGGAGAGGAGGCTCAGGTGAGGTGACGGAGAGGAAGCTCAGGTGAGGTGATGGACAGGAAGCTCAGGTGACGTGACGGACAGGAAGCTCAGGTGAGGTGATGGACAGGAAGCTCAGGTGAGGTGATGGACAGGAAGCTCAGGTGAGGAGACGGACAGGAAGCTCAGGTGATGAGACGGACAGGAAGCTCAGGTGAGGTGATGGACAGGAAGCTCAGGTGAGGAGTTGAACAGGAAGCTCAGGTGAGGAGACGGACAGGAAGCTCAGGTGACGTGACGGACAGGAAGCTCAGGTGACGTGACGGACAGGAAGCTCAGGTGACGGACAGGAAGCTCAGGTGACGTGATGGACAAGAAGCTCAGGTGACGTGACGGACAGGAAGCTCAGGTGACGGACAGGAAGCTCAGGTGACGTGATGGACAGGAAGCCCAGGTGAGGAGACGGACAGGAAGCTCAGGTGACGGACAGGAAGCTCAGGTGAGGTGATGGACAGGAAGCTCAGGTGAGGTGACTGCAGGGCAGATGATCATGTAGAGAAGAAGAAAAGTCTGCTGCCATCTGGTGGACAGGTGAAGAACAACACTGAAGCGTTCTGTGCTGATACATATGAAACATACTGTTAGAATATAAAACCTAATAATTTATAGTTGCAGAACAATCATTTCCTTCATCACTAGAATACGTAATAAAGTGCTTTTGTAATATTAAATAAATACAGAATGAACAAAACAATCATATACAATAATATATAATTATTATGTAATAAACATATTAATGTTACATGTAAACAGTGTAAAAAAGGCAAACATCTTCTACTATACATACATAATATATGAATATATATATCTGTAATTATATCTGTATCTTGAATAAAGTACATAAAGAAACTGTATAAATTAATTACTCAGTATTTAAAAAATATATACAGTTCTGTTCTTGTAACTGTGTATAAACACTATATTATGTATTTTTCATTAAAAGTCTTCTATCAGAATCACACAAGTGTAATATTTGAACTAAATTAAAGAGTCGTTCAGTCATTTTCTCAGATATGTTCAGAGTTCGGTGTGTTTAATGATGTAATCTCTGAAACTGACATGAAGGATTACAGTTATGAAACGATCTGCTCTGACATCACACACACGTCAACACACACAGACACACACACACAGACACGCTTCACTGTTGGTTCTGTGACGTCTGCAGACAAACACACACAGCACAAAAGAATTTCCCATCATGCTCTGATGACCTCACGGCTTCCTCTGAGGAATGTAACGAGTCTGCTGAACTGAAGTCGAGACGTCACTGAACACAACACGAGTCTGGTTTCTATGTTGCAACACAACACAACACAACACAACACGACACTGAGTTCTTCCTGTGATGTGGTGGAATCTGAAGTCTGCTGCTCATCTCACATTCTTTACTCAAACTTACACATTCAAGTTAAAGTTGAATTTGAAATCTGACTTTAGTGAATATAAAGTATCACAGTAAAAGTATTCACGACGTTCTCTGTCAGTAAAGATGCTCTGTTACAAGATCACTGACAAAGTGTCTGATATTTAATGTTTCATCGCCTACATTTCCCACAATTCAGCTTAGCCACTGAGTGACATCACACGGCATTAATCAGACTGCATGCAGTTTCATCTGGAGCCACAAAAGGTTCATGGTGCGTTCGTGTGCTGTTGGGATAATCGGAATCCTCCATCAAGTCGGAGAGTTGGAACATTTCAGTCCACAAGTTGCTGAGTTGACGCTGAAACATGATTTGAAACTTTGTGTCGTCCAGTCGTCGAGTCATTTCACTCGGATGCTGGAGACGCTGAAACGCTCTGAGCAGCAACTTCTCTGTGGCGGCCATGTTGCTTTCACACACAGAAGTCAGAGGAAAGTCTTCCCAACTCCAGAAACAGGGCCTGGTGAGGAGCACCTGAACGCAGCATTACATCACTACACGATGATGTCATCCTGATGTAAATCTTTCTGAACATTAAAGAAACTGATTCAGTGTGTTGAGAAGGTTCATAATTACTCTGAATCACAGCTGTGATGACACGTTTAAATGCACCATGCAGGTGAGGATGTCGAGATAAAGGCTGAACAAGAGGACGCCAACACTGACGGTGTGGACGCTGTGATCAGAGGTGATGACCCGGCCCTCCGTTCAGGATCCTTACAGGCAGAGGACAGGCAGGTAGCGTCACCTGCAGCTTCTGGCCTCTGGGCGGCGCTGCAGAACAGCCGCATGTCAACACGAGCAGGTTCTTCCTGCAGGTTCAGAGTGATGAGCTGTCAATCATCAGACCTCATCTTTATTTTCATCACTGTCAGTATTAATCCTGCTCTCTTTAATGTCACTATACTGTAAATCCTGTACACATCTATATACATAATCTATATAATAATCTATATAATAATGTATATACATATGCACCTGCACAGAATCCATCACACAGGTGATCCGAACACTCTCAGCTGTCACGGTCCAGTTCTGATGAAACTGATAAAAAGTTCCATTGTAAATATTAATTATGAGATAAAAAAGTTTAAACTTTGACTTTTATCTCCACAATTCAACTTCTTATTAATCTCATAATTATGATGTTTTCCTCATGATTATGGTTTTTAATCTCATAATTTGTATTTTCATCTCTTAATCTATGATTTTGTTTTCATAATCATTACGTTTTATTCCATCCCATAATAATGACTATTTTCTCATAATTTATCTAATTATTTCGCTTTTTAATCTCATTATTATGATTTTCCCCCTCATAATAATGTTTTTTAAGCTCTTAATCTGAACATTTAGATTTTTAATCTCAGAATTATGACTTTTTAGATAATAAATTATATTTTTAATTCCATGATTATGACACTTATCTCATAACAATGAGTTTTTATACAACAAATTAGATTTTTAATACTTAAAAAAAAAATGTATTACAGGATATATCAGATAATTATGATTAACAAGAGATTTTTCTTTTAATCAGGTCTGTTTCATACATTTGTTTTGTTTCTGGTGGAAATGGACTTCCACAGTTTTGTCTGTTAACAATGATGTCTTTCTATTTTTAATCTAAAAATCTTTTAATCTCATATCTTTGTCCTGTAGTTGCTGAGTGTTTGTGACCCGAGCTCTGGGCGGGACGTCTGCTCCTGACACACTGTGACCAGTTAAACCCGCTGCCACCTTCCTGGTTCTGGTGCCAAGTGTGACCCGACTACTATGTGCTCTACAGTATGATAATTACCTCAACCTATAATAAGACAACGAAAAAAACTACACACCCAAGTCTCCATATGTGTAATTTTTGTCTTCTGTGTGTTTACTGTCATGATGAGGAAGTTTATTCATTTATCCATTTGGATCAGAACCTGAACGACCTCGTGTCTCATCTGCCTGTGTGCAGTGAGGGGATGTAACTTTTACTCACCAACTGTAATCCAGTACAGTTTGAAGGTACTTGGCCGGCATGTATTGTCCTTTACAACACATTTATTAGCTAACTTTAGTTACTAGTTACTTTGCAGATTACAAACTACATCAGAGCCAAAATATTTTGTTGGAATTATAAAAAAACCTGGAAGAAACACTGAATATCTGAAATATGTGTAAAACTCTTCTAATACTTGTATTTTTGAGACGTGAGTAAGTTTTATATCAGATACTTTTACTCAAGTACTCTCTGTATGGTTGACATGTGACATGTTTTTACTCTCAGGTACTTTTTGCGTCAGTGCATGACGTCTGTCTCAGTGTCTGTTTAATGAGTTCTGTATGTCTGAAATGAAATCCTGTGCAGGACTGTGGAGGTCCAAGCCGTCCTAACGCGCTCTGGTTCAGTCTAAACAGATCTCATCAGAATATCAGTTGACTCGGGATGTTTTAACAGCTGAAAAGATCTTTTGTTCTTTTTGAAAGATAGTAAGTGATCCGTGGCGGGCAAGGGCAGATGCACAAGGCTGCAGAATGCACTATACAAACAGCTGTAACCTGTCCTGAATGGAGGTTATTTCAGGTTGTCTTCACACACATTTACACACAAGCGTTTGTTACGTAACTGGACCTTTAGAGGAACAAAACCTCCCTGCTGGATGCCATGCCTGCTTTCTTTGTACACGCGTCAAAGAGGTTTAATGACCTGCCCGTGTTTTCTATAATCAGAGAGGTGCTGGGGAAGTGTTCAGATCCTCCCGCTTCATTAAAAGAACCAGAACCGTCCTGTAAACACATCAGGCCCGACACACTGTTGGACTTGTGGTGCTGAAAAGTGGATTCAGACTTTCAAACCACAAGTGATGCAAATGTTTGACTGGACTTACAGAAAATGAGCAAAGAAAAACACAAATGAAAACCTGCTTCCAGTGATGTCAGAAGCACCTTAAAGCATACCTGAGTAAAAGTAAAGATACTGAGTAGAAATATTACTTTGGTAAAAGTAAAATTTGCCCAAACGAACAGCAGAACTATTTCTGGCAATCAGTGTAATTTGTTATCAGTATGAGTCGACTGATTATCAGATCTGATATTCAGCATTTCTCCGATTATAATATACTCAGAGTACTTTGACTCTAATTCAGTATGTAATCTAGAAAGTGACTAGTAACGAAAGTTATTAAATAAATGTAGTGGAGTAAAAACTTTCACATGTAATTCCAAAATGTGGTGAAGTATAAATGTAGCTGAAAATGGAAATATTTATGTGAAGTACAAGAACTTAAAATTGTTAAAAGTACTTGAGTAAATGTGTTTAGTTACATTCCCTGACGGCAAACAAGGAGAATCAGTCAAATTCAGGTGATGAAAATGAGGAAGTCACTCGTTAAATTCCCAACAGAAGAAAGAGACAAACTTCCTCATCAAATACAGTAACAGACAAAAGACACTAAACACACACACATGCCGAGATTCGGGTGTGTAACATATTCAGTGGCTAATTATAGTAATGATAATAAATCCACTTACGATTAATAAACGTTGCTGGCTAATTAGCATCCAGTAAAACGCGTCATATTTGTGTCAAACTCTTCCTTAATGTTACATCATCTGCAGGAAAAGAAAATATAAACACAAGTTCCTTAAAGTTTGGACTTAAGTGTTGTACTTGAGTAAATGTACTAAGTTACGTGCATTCCTTCACAGTTCAGTTGTGTGATTAAAAAGAGGAGCAGCTGATGGAGATAACTCTCCAAACCGCAGAAGAACACTGTAAAAAGAAAAAGTTGAGAAAACGTAAAATATCAAGGCAACATGATGCAAGAGATTTTTGAGTTTTCTCAACTTTTGCCTGCTGTTGTTGACTTAACTAAGGTTTTTAAGTTCTGCCAACTTGGATCTTCTTGTTCACCTAATTAAGAGAATCCTGTGAGACTAAAACAGAAATTCTTGCTTGAATGCCATGTATTTCTACCTGCACCAAACACAGATTGTTTAGTTGAATTAAGAAACAACTATTATATATATATACATACATATATATGTATACATATATATATATATATATATATATATATATATATATATATATATATATATATATATATATATATATATATATATATATATATATATGTGTGCCATATATTGACAGAAACAAACCACGACGTACGCAGAACTCACAGTGGTAAAAAGGACTGTTACCAGCATGATGTAGCTGTCCAGTAAGAGGAAACAAACATAGCATAGTTTGGCAAACTTTATCTAAAATTTTCCCAATTATCGCGTATACTTGTGAAGCTTAACAGACGGGAAGTCTGTCTCTGCAAACACCCCTTCACTCATGGTGCCAACATTTTTATCATCTTTGTTAACTCGACACAATTTAGTCACAGAACAAGGATGTGAATTAACCTGCAACCGTCTTACACATCATCTTATTCACAACCACATTCACGAACCATAATTACACCAACAACAACAGAATACCCAAGAGTCTTTGCGCTACAGTCCACAAGGGGCGTTACACTATAAATCACTCGTGATTGGTTGGCAGATCTCTCTCTCTCTCTCTGATATATATATATATATATATATATATATATATATATATATATATATATATATATATATATATATATATATATATATATATATATATATATATATATACATATATATAGATATGTATATAAATAGTCACATTGACCAAAAATGGATCTCATCTAATAAATCGACTGGATCAACTCCGAGCTGAACTCGTCACAGCTTCTGCCTGCGATGCAAGATCTGGTTGTTTACCTGAAGCTCCTGTGGACGCACCTGTTCAGCACAGAGCTGTTACATACTGTTCCAGCTGGTTCAGACATGCGCACTTTGCGCAGTGTTGCGCACTTGAAGAATCTACGAGTTGGCCCAACTTAACTCAGAAATCTGCTCAAAGATTTACAAATCCTTGTTGTGCTGATTTTGAAATAGTAGTAAGACAACAATGAGGGAAATTTTCTGGGCAAACAAGATTTTATAGATAGCTTATTGCAAAGCTTTTTTCTGAGTCAGTTTAATTTGAAAACTCTAATGACATAAACAATTACTAGTTATCATTTTTACAGTGAAGAAGAAGACACCCAACAGGATGACATCATAACAAAAAGTAAGTTAAGGGTTGCATTTGTGAGTTAAACCACTGAATATGTTTATAAAGGAGCAGGCAGCCGTGATGGTGACGACAGAAAGAGATTTTACAAACTCTTGACTAGTGACCCGACTGTAAGCACAGCGCCGTGACAACATCAAATTAAAATGTAACCTAAAAACACATTAACAACCTAAATACACAGAGATGGACAGAGTACTGGACCCCAGTACTTGAGTAAGAGTACAAATACTACTGGTCAAAAGTTAATCCGTTACAAGTAAAAGTAGCTCAGTCGACATGTTACTCGAGTAAGAGTAAAAAAGTACTTGCTTTTAAAGGTACTTAAGTATCCAAAAGTACATGCTTTAAATTTACTTTAAGTAAAAGTAAGAGTAAGAGTACATTTCTTATTTTTCACATCAATGAATTACTATAATTTTTTCTAAATGAATTTAAGGATCTTTTAACTCTTGTTTCTGAGAAGGAACTCTTTGAAACCACCTGCACTGATGTGCTTGCTTTTAGAACCACAATGTTATATAAAGCCTGCAGAAACACCCATAAAAACAGATAAAATGAATGGGATCACAGGAGGACAGCAGATGTTGCAGATGCAGATGTTTATTAACAATCATTAAAACTGTAACCAAATGAACCTGCACCGTCCAACTAACTCTCTATCATTTAGTTAAGTTGGGAACTGGAACCCCCTCAGAGACCAATGTTGTCCCCAGACCACTGGTTGGGAATCACTGCTTTACAAAAAACTACATCTGATGCAGCTATTGTCGCGGTTTTGTGTTGACAAACGCAGTCAAGAGCGTGGCTACTTTGGTGGTATCCTTATGAGGAGGGATGACGTATTTCTGCTTTAACGTAGATCTCAGTGGAGAGCGTGCACTGTGATAGGTACTTCTTTGACAAACACAGCTTGTGTCCAATAGTATTTTAGAAAAAACCTGAAAGTAACAAGTACTTTTCAGCCTTCCTAGAAATTAACTCGAGTAAAAGTAAAAATATTTGTCTTGGAAATGTATTTAAGTAAGAGTAATAAGTATCAAAGAAATCTAATACTCAAGTAAAGTACAAATCCTCTGGATATGTACTTAAGTACAGTACTCAAGTAAATTTACTCCGTTACTGTACACCACTGTAAATACATGTAAAGTTTCAACATGTCTTTGGTTATATTCATATTTGAATATCCTGGTTTATGTTCTTGAAGATCAGAATCATTTTCAGTAAATCAGTGAGAAGAAAATATTTGCAGCCACCTTTAAGTTATGTTTCCCTCCCGGATTGAGCCAGTGTGACGCGGCAACAGAAACAAAGCAAAGGTTGAGCTTTTTATGTAGGAATGTGACCTTCATTATAAACATGTCATTAAAGGTGTACATGAATACCTGTGGTGGAGGGAGAGTCCCTGAACAGCGCTCCTGCTGTCATTGTGCTGGATCGACCTGTTCTGTTCTCAGCCTCAGAACATAAATCAGTCACAGCTGCTGCCAGTTATTGTTTTTGTGAAACTGACGTTAACCACAAGCTGCTAATGCAGACAGGAACCGTTTCATCTTATATGAAAAACAAAATGATGATTTAGGAAACATTTGCTTTCAAGGAAAAGCTCAGACCTCGTCCTGTTCAGAGTTCAGATTCTAATAAGTTTAAATTCTGGTTCTGTTCTCCCTCTGAATATCCATCACCATGTATTTATAAATGATCCCGTGGTTCTGTGGTCAGCAGAGTAAACTGTGGAGTTATCTTTGTGTTATTCTGTTGTTGTCTCTCTTTGTCTTGTTTACATTTGTATCATCATTCAGTCACCGTGTTGGAACAAGAAGATTTCTCTGGTGAGGAGTTAATAAAGTCTCATCTTCACCTCTTTTATCTCATCTCGAGGCTGTCCTCCTCTCCTCCTCCTGATGATATAAAGTCCTCCTCTCCTCCTCCTGATAATATAAAGTCCTCCTCTCCTCCTCCTGATGATATAAAGTCCTCCTCTCCTCCTGATGATATAAAGTCCTCCTCTCCTCCTCCTGATGATATAAAGTCCTCCTCTCCTCCTCCTGATGATATAAAGTCCTCCTCTCCTCCTCCTGATGATATAAAGTCCTCCTCTCCTCCTCCTGATGATATAAAGTCCTCCTCTCCTCCTGATGATATAAAGTCCTCCTCTCCTCCTCCTGATGATATAAAGTCCTCCTCTCCTCCTGATGATATAAAGTCCTCCTCTCCTCCTCCTGATGATATAAAGTCCTCCTCTCCTCCTCCCGATGATATAAAGTCCTCCTCTCCTCCTCCTGATATATAAAGTCCTCCTCTCCTCCTCCTGATGATATAAAGTCCTCCTCTCCTCCTCCTGATGATATAAAGTCCTCCTCTCCTCCTCCTGATGATATAAGTCCTCCTCTCCTCCTGATGATATAAAGTCCTCCTCTCTCCTCGCTATAAGTCATCCTCCTCCTGATGATATAAAGTCCTCCTCTCCTCCTCCTGATGATATAAAGTCCTCCTCTCCTCCTCCTGATGATATAAAGTCCTCCTCTCCTCCTCCTGATGATATAAAGTCCTCCTCCCTCCTCCTGATGATATAAAGTCCTCCTCTCCTCCTCCTGATGATATAAAGTCCTCCTCTCCTCCTCCTGATGATATAAAGTCCTCCTCTCCTCCTCCTGATGATATAAAGTCCTCCTCTCCTCCTCCTGATGATATAAAGTCCTCCTCTCCTCCTCCTGATGATATAAAGTCCTCCTCTCCTCCTGATGATATAAGTCCTCCTCTCCTCCTCCTGATGATATAAAGTCCTCCTCTCCTCCTGATGATATAAAGTCCTCCTCTCCTCCTCCTGATGATATAAGTCCTCCTCTCCCTCCTGATGATATAAAGTCCTCCTCTCCTCCTCCTGATGATATAAGTCCTCCTCTCCTCCTCCTGATGATATAAAGTCCCTCTCTCCTCCTCCTGATGATATAAAGTCCTCCTCTCCTCCTCCTGATGATATAAAGTCCTCCTCTCCTCCTCCTGATGATATAAAGTCCTCTCTCCTCCTGATGATATAAAGTCCTCCTCTCCTCCTCCTGATGATATAAAGTCCCTCCTCTCCTCCTCCTGATGATATAAAGTCCTCCTCCTCTCCTCCTGATGATATAAAGTCCTCCTCTCCTCCTCCTGATGATATAAAGTCCTCCTCTCCTCCTGATGATATAAAGTCCTCCTCTCCTCCTCCTGATGATATAAAGTCCTCCTCTCCTCCTGATGATATAAAGTCCTCCTCCTCTCCTCCTGATATATAAAGTCCTCCTCTGCTCCTCCTGATGATATAAAGTCCTCCTCTCCTCCTGATGATATAAAGTCCTCCTCTCCTCCTCCTGATGATATAAAGTCCTCCTCTCCTCCTGATGATATAAAGTCCTCCTCTCCTCCTCCTGATGATATAAAGTCCTCCTCTCCTCCTCCTGATGATATAAAGTCCTCCTCTCCTCCTCCTGATGATATAAAGTCCTCCTCTCCTCCTCCTGATGATATAAAGTCCTCCTCTCCTCCTCCTGATGATATAAAGTCCTCCTCTCCTCCTCCTGATGATATAAAGTCCTCCTCTCCTCCTGATGATATAAAGTCCTCCTCTCCTCCTCCTGATGATATAAAGTCCTCCTCTCCTCCTGATGATATAAAGTCCTCCTCTCCTCCTGATGATATAAAGTCCTCCTAGTCCTCCTCCTGATGATATAAAGTCCTCCTCTCCTCCTGATGATATAAAGTCCTCCTCTCCTCCTGATGATATAAAGTCCTCCTCTCCTCCTCCTGATGATATAAAGTCCTCCTCTCCTCCTGATGATATAAAGTCCTCCTCTCCTCCTCCTGATGATATAAAGTCCTCCTCTCCTCCTCCTGATGATATAAAGTCCTCCTCTCCTCCTGATGATATAAGTCCTCCTCTCCTCCTCCTGATGATATAAAGGTCCTCCTCTCCTCCTGATGATATAAAGTCCTCCTCTCCTCCTCCTGATGATATAAAGTCCTCCTCTCCTCCTCCTGATGATATAAAGTCCTCCTCCTGATGATATAAAGTCCTCCTTATATCATCAGGAGGAGGAGAGGAGGACTTTATATCATCAGGAGGAGGAGAGGAGGACTTTATATCATCAGGAGGAGGAGATGATGATATAAAGTCCTCCTCTCCTCCTCCTGATGATTTAAAGTCCTCCTCTCCTCCTGATGATATAAAGTCCTCCTCTCCTCCTGATGATATAAAGTCCTCCTCTCCTCCTGATGATATAAAGTCCTCCTCCTGATGATATAAAGTCCTCCTCTCCTCCTGATGATATAAAGTCCTCCTCTCCTCCTGATGATATAAAGTCCTCCTCTCCTCCTCCTGATGATATAAAGTCCTCCTCTCCTCCTGATGATATAAAGTCCTCCTCTCCTCCTCCTGATGATATAAAGTCCTCCTCTCCTCCTGATGATATAAAGTCCTCCTCTCCTCCTCCTGATGATATAAAGTCCTCCTCTCCTCCTCCTGATGATATAAAGTCCTCCTCTCCTCCTGATGATATAAAGTCCTCCTCTCCTCCTCCTGATGATATAAAGTCCTCCTCTCCTCCTCCTGATGATATAAAGTCCTCCTCTCCTCCTCCTGATGATATAAAGTCCTCCTCTCCTCCTCCTGATGATATAAAGTCCTCCTCTCCTCCTCCTGATGATATAAAGTCCTCCTCTCCTCCTCCTGATGATATAAAGTCCTCCTCTCCTCCTCCCTGATGATATAAAGTCCTCCTCTCCTCCTCCTGATGATATAAAGTCCTCCTCTCCTCCTCCTGATGATATAAAGTCCTCCTCTCCTCCTCCTGATGATATAAAGTCCTCCTCTCCCTCCTGATGATATAAAGTCCTCCTCTCCTCCTCCTGATGATATAAAGTCCTCCTCTCCTCCTGATGATATAAAGTCCTCCTCTCCTCCTCCTGATGATATAAAGTCCTCCTCTCCTCCTCCTGATGATATAAAGTCCTCCTCTCCTCCTGATGATATAAAGTCCTCCTCTCCTCCTCCTGATGATATAAAGTCTCCCTCTCCTCCTCCTGATGATATAAGTCCTCCTCTCCTCCTCCTGATGATATAAAGTCCTCCTCTCCTCCTCCTGATGATATAAAGTCCTCCTCTCCTCCTCCTGATGATATAAAGTCCTCCTCTCCTCCTCCTGATGATATAAAGTCCTCCTCTCCTCCTCCTGATGATATAAAGTCCTCCTCTCCTCTCCTGATGATTATAAAGTCCTCCTCCTCCTCCTGATGATATAAAGTCCTCCCTTCCTCCTGATGATATAAAGTCCTCCTCTCCTCCTCCTGAGGATATAAAGCCCTCCTCTCCTCCTGATGAGATAAAGTCCTCCTCTCCTCCTCCTGATGATATAAAGTCCCCCCCTCCTCCTGATGATATAAAGTCCTCCTCTCCTCCTGATGATATAAAGTCCTCCTCTCCTCCTCCTGATGATATAAAGTCCTCCTCTCCTCCTGATGATATAAAGTCATCCTCTCCTCCTCCTGATGATATAAAGTCCTCCTCTCCTCCTGATGATATAAAGTCCTCCTCTCCTCCTCCTGATGATATAAAGTCCTCCTCTCCTCCTCCGATGATATAAGTCCTCCTCTCCTCCCTGATGATATAAAGTCATCCTCTCCTCCTCCTGATGATATAAAGTCCTCCTCTCCTCCTGATGATATAAGGTCCTCCTCTCCTCCTGATGATTATAAAGTCCTCTCTCTCCTCCTCCGAATGCTCTCCTCCTCCTCGATGATATAAAGTCCTCCTCTCCTCCTCCTGATGATATAAAGTCCTCCTCTCCTCCTGATTTATATAAAGTCCCCTCTCCTCCTCCTGATGATATAAAGTCCTCCTCTCCTCCTCCTGATGATATAAAGTCCTCCTCTCCTCCTCCTGATGATATAAAGTCCTCCTCTCTCCTCCTGATGATATAAAGTCCTCCTCTCCTCCTCCTGATATATAAAGTCCTCCTCTCCTCCTCTGATGATATAAAGTCCTCCTCTCTCCTCCTGATGATATAAAGTCCTCCTCTCCTCCTGATGATATAAAGTCCTCCTCTCCTCCTCCTGATGATATAAAGTCCTCCTCTCCTCTCCTGATGATATAAAGTCCTCCTCTCCTCCTCCTGATGATATAAAGTCCTCTTCTCCTCCTCCTGATGATATAAAGTTGCAGCATTCTGCTAAAACTGAGGCAGCTGAAGACTTGAAGATTTAAAACACAGAAAATGACCAAAGTAAATAAATTAAACTTCATTTAAACTTTGCAGAATGATCTGTTAGCACTTCCTGTTAGCAGTGAACCAGACGAGCAGTATGGAGACATCTGATGTTTCCTCTGTTGTTTCTCAGTTTTAAATCAAGTCTCCAGCTGTTACATTTTTTTTTGTGAACTGTTCCTTTAAACCAACACAGACCATTACAGGACTTAGAAAAAAAGAAGCATCCACAATTCCAGATCTACAAACTCTGATCTTTGGGTAAAACCAAAAGGTTCCCTGACATATTTTGTGTCTTTGGAAACTTTGGACCTCTACTGGTTTGTTACGTACCGTTTAAAACAGAAAGACACGTAAAGGAAATGTTGATGTATATTTAGATTTCCTGACAACATCAGACGGGACGTCATGCATCTCTGATGGTAATCTGTGCAGGTGTCTTAAAGTCAGTGAAGCGGAGAAGGTATTGTGATCATTCTCTGAGGCTACAAACAGACAGCGGACAGTCATCAGCCAACACAGGAGAACACGTCTGTGTGTTGGGTGTGTTGGGTGTGTGCAGGTGTGTTACTAAAATTATATTCTGCAGTTCAGGTAAACATGCATGGCTGAGATTCTTACCACCATCCTCACACACTGGCTCTCTTTGTCTCTATCAGTGAGGTAAACAACTCACCCACATGATTCTACGTTTGATGGTTCTATTCCCGAACATGTTCTTATAAAAACATCTGCTGTCGTCACAGCTGAGCAGACGTCAGATAAACACAATCTCTCCCAACTTCCAGGAAATGGAATGTAAAAACTGCAGCTCAGTGTAACGTATGAAAGGTTTGATGCAAAAATATATGTTCGGTAGTTTTTTAAAGGATCCAGTGAAAGAGAAATGTTACAGAAACATTTTTGTCATGTACTTTTTGTTATGCTCACATTTTGATGTCGCTGATTGTTATGTTTTATGAGTAACGCTTTATATATAATTAATCCCATATAAGTAATTAATAAGACTTTGTAAGTGTTAAAAATTGTTAATCATAAATGTGTTTATAAAGATTATAAGACATTTATAAGTACTTATAAAAAACTTCTAGCTGGAAACGGCTGATTTTTAATGGAATATCTACATAAGTGTGTTCTAATGGTACATCGTGTTAGCTAAAAGGCTAACTGATGATTATAAAACCCTTGTGCAATCATGTTAGCACAGCTGAAAACTGTTATGCTGATCAGAGAAGATATAAACTGGCCTTCCTTTGAGCTAGTTGAGTATCTGGAGCGTCAGGATTTGTGGGTTGGATTCTACTCTGAAAATGGCCAGAAAAAGAGAACTTTCTTCTGCAAGTCGACAGTCCATTCTTGAAGATTTCCTACAGCGGTGTGTACTACTCCCACCGTGAAGAGGCGACTCTGGGATACTGGCCTTCTAGGCAGAGTGGCAAAGAAAGAGCCATATCTGAGACTGACCAATTAAAGGAAAAGATTAAGATGAGCAAAAGAACACAGACATCGGACAGAGAAATCAAAGTTTGAGGTGTTTGGATCCCACAGAAGAAATTTGTGAGGCGCAGAACCAGTGAAAAGATGCTGTAGGAGTGCCTGATGCCATCTGTGAAGCATGGTGGAGGTAATGTGAATAAGGAAGGTTATCAGTCCATTTTGCCACGCCATGCCTTACTCTGTGGACGGCGCTTGATTGGAGCCAGTTTCCTCCTACAACAGGACAATGAACCCAAGCACACCTCAGAAATATGCAAGAACTATTTAGGGAAGAAGCAGTCAGCTGGTATTCTGTCTGTAACAGAGTGGTCAGCACATCAAGCCGATCCAACCTGTGGGAGGTGCTTCAGGAAGCGTGGGGAGAAATTTCTTCAGATTATCTCAACAAACAGACAGCTAGAATGCCAAAAGTCTGCAATTGCTGCAAATGGAGAATTCTTTGACAAAAGCCAAATTTGAAAGACAAAATTATTATTTTAAATAAAAATCATTATGTCTGACCTCGTCAGTGTCTTGGCTATATTTTCTATTCATTTCACAACTTATTTGATGAATAAACGTGTTGGAAAAAACCTGAAATTGTCTGGGTGACCCCAAACTTTTGAACAGATTTCAGACAGATTCTGAGGACTACGACACGTCACCTGACTTTATATCATCAGGAGGAGGAGAGGAGGACTTATATCCTCAGGAGGAGGAGAGGAGGACTTTATATCATCAGGAGGAGGAGAGGAGGACTTTATATCATCAGGAGGAGGAGAGGAGGACTTTATATCATCAGGAGGAGGAGAGGAGGACTCTTATATCATCAGGAGGAGGAGAGGACTTTATATCATCAGGAGGAGGAGAGGAGGACTTTATATCATCAGGAGGAGAGGAGGACTTTATATCATCAGGAGGAGGAGAGGAGGACTTTATATCATCAGGAGGAGGAGAGAGGAGGACTTTATATCATCAGAGGAGGAGCGAGACTTTATACACTCAGGAGGAGGAGAGGAGGACTTTATATCATCAGGAGGAGGAGAGGAGGACTTTATATCATCAGGAGGAGGAGAGGAGGACTTTATATCATCAGGAGGAGGAGAGGAGGACTTTATATCATCAGGAGGAGAGGAGGACTTTATATCATCAGGAGGAGAGGAGGACTTTATATCATCAGGAGGAGGAGAGGAGGACTTTATATCATCAGGAGGAGGAGAGGAGGACTTTATATCATCAGGAGGAGAGGAGGACTTTATATCATCAGGAGGAGAGGAGGACTTTATATCATCAGGAGGAGAGGAGACTTTATTCATCAGGAGGAGGAGAGGAGGACTTTATATCCTCAGGAGGAGGAGAGGAGGACTTTATATCATCAGGAGGAGGAGAGGAGGACTTTATATCATCAGGAGGAGGAGAGGAGGACTTTATATCATCAGGAGGAGAGAGGAGGACTTTATATCATCAGGAGGAGGAGAGGACTTTATATCATCAGGAGGAGGAGAGGAGGACTTTATATCCTCAGGAGGAGGAGAGGAGGACTTTATATCATCAGGAGGAGAGAGGAGGACTTTATATCATCAGAGAGGAGAGGAGGACTTTATATCATCAGAGGAGGGAGAGGAGACTTTATATCATCAGGAGGAGGAGAGGAGGATTTATATCATCAGGGAGGAGAGAGGAGGACTTTATATCATCAGGAGGAGGAGAGGAGGACTTTATATCATCAGGAGGAGGAGAGGAGGACTTTATATCATCAGGAGGAGAGGAGGGACTTTTATATCATCAGGAGGAGGAGAGGAGGACTTATAGCATCAGGAGGAGGACTTTATATCATCAGGAGGAGGAGAGGAGGACTTTATATCCTCAGGGAGGAGAGGAGGACTTTATATCATCAGGAGGATGGAGAGGAGGGACTTATATCATCAGAGGAGGAGAGGAGGACTTTATATCATCAGGAGGAGGAGAGGAGGACTTTATATCATCAGGAGGAGGAGAGGAGGACTTTATATCATCAGGAGGAGGAGAGGAGGACTTTATATCATCAGGAGGAGGAGAGGAGGGCTTTATATCATCAGGAGGAGAGGAGGACTTTATATCATCAGGAGGAGAGGAGGACTTTATATCATCAGGAGGAGAGGAGGGACTTATATCATCAGGAGGAGGAGAGGAGGACTTTATATCATCAGGAGGAGGAGAGGGACTTTATATCATCAGGAGGAGGAGAGGAGGACTTTATATCATCAGGAGGGAGAGGAGGACTTTATATCATCAGGAGGAGGAGAGGAGACTTTATATCATCAGGAGGAGGAGAGGAGGACTTTATATCATCAGGAGGAGGAGAGGAGGACTTTATATCATCAGGAGGAGGAGAGGAGGTACTTTATATCATCAGGAGGAGGAGAGGAGACTTTATATCATCAGGAGGAGGAGAGGAGGACGTTATATCATCAGGAGGGAGAGGAGGACTTTATATCATCAGGAGAGGAGAGGAGGACTTTATATCATCAGGAGGAGGAGAGGAGGACTTTATATCATCAGGAGGAGAGAGGAGGACTTTATATCATCAGGAGGAGAGGAGGACTTTATATCATCAGGAGGAGGAGAGGAGGACTTTATATCATCAGGATGAGGAGAGGAGGACTTTATATAATAGGAATGAGGAGAGGTAGGACTTTATATCCTCAGGAGGATGAGAGAGGACTTTATATCATCAGGAGGAGGAGAGGAGGACGTTATTCTCACATGAGGTAGAGGAGGACTTTTAATCCTCAGGAGGAGAGGAGGGACCTTAGATCATCGGCAGTGAAGAGGGAGGAGGACTTATATCATCAGGAGGAGGAGAGGAGGACTTTATATCATCAGGAGGAGGAGAGAGGACTTTCTATCCTCAGGAGGAGGAGAGAGGACTTTATCTCTCAGGAGGAGAGGAGGACTTTATATCATCAGGAGGAGAGGAGGAGGACTTTATATCCTGAGGAGGAGAGGAGGACTTTATATCATCAGGAGGAGGAGAGGAGGACAGCCTCTCCTCACATGTGCAGAACTTGCCTTAGAAACATCATGTTTTAAGTTTCCTTCAGTATCACAGTGATCCAGTGATAGTTGTCTGTACATCCACAGGTTCACTGCTAACAGGAAGTGCTAACAGCTGATTCTGCAGAGTTTTAATGGAGTTTTGCATGGGGTCAGGAGATAATGATTGACTTTACATTTTTTGTGAACTGTTCCTTTAAGCCAACATGGACCTTTAAAGGGCCCGGAAAAAAAGAAGCATCCACAATTCCAGATCTACAAACTCTGATCTTTGGGTAAAACCAAAAGGTTCCCTGACATATTTTGCGTCTGGTTTGTTACGTACCGTTTAAAACAGAGAGACACGTAAAGGAAATGTTGATGTATATTTAGATTTCCTGATAACATCAGACGGGACGTCATGCATCTCTGATGGTAATCTGTGCAGGTGTCTTAAAGTCAGTGAAGCGGAGGAGGTATTGTGATCATTCTCTGAGGCTACAAACAGACAGCAGACAGTCATCAGCCAACACAGGAGAACACGTCTGTGTGTTGGGTGTGTGCAGGTGTGTTGGGTGTGTTGGGTGTGTTACTAAAATAATATTCTGCAGTTCAGGTAAACATGCATGGCTGAGATTCTTACCACCATCCTCACACACTGGCTCTCTTTGTCTCTATCAGTGAGGTAAACAACTCACCCACATGATTCTACGCAGCATGAAGTCTATGTTTGAATCTGGGGTTTAATTAGAAGTAGAGATGCACCGATCGATCGGCAACCGATCGCAATCGGCCGATAATGCTTCTAATAGCCTACAAAAACTTGCCAGCCATGCCATGCCAGCAGACATATGCCTCTGAACTCAAGTTTTATTTGTTAAAGAAACATAGCTGACATGTTTGGTCACATCACAGGAACACTGAGGCAGAACTGGATGTCAGGGCAGAGTCGCTTGTTGACACGACTCATGAGCAGTCTGTCAGAGTTTTATCAGACAGCCGGTTCTGTTTGGACACCAGAGTTCAGCTTCACAAACACTTTGGACATTTTGAGATTCAAAAGCATTTTGTTGTTTTTGACTTGTAGAGCTCACATGTGACCACGTAGGTCGCGTCTGCAGATGCATCTATATCCAACATGCAGGGGAGACCGGGGATGGTTGAAACAAAGGGATAGATGTAACAGCATCACTTTCACCAATAAGGGATAACGTAAGAGTCATGTCATCAGTGTTGTGTATAACCACTCCCTCCTGATCTTGCATGTGAATTTGCATGGCTGTGAGAAGATGTGTGCAGATTTAGAGGCAAAACAAACATTTTCAGGTAACAAAGTCATTTTTTGGACCAAGTCTAAATTTTGATTAGTACTGATACTGTTGATGTTTGAATTAGGTAACTGATGTTAGTTTATAAAGTAGCTTCTTATGTAAAATATGAGTCATTTCATCTCTGCTACTTTCAAACAACCATGCTGATGCAGCAAGCTAAACAACAGCTGACAGGGGTGAGAAAATGTCCCCCGAATCACAGTTCACATATTTTATCTACTCTGGATAGAAAGCTGCCCAGTGTGGCGATCACTGCAGTCAAAAAGTCTTTGATGCACAACAAATTTCAATCCCCAAGAAAAGTGTAAATTGCAGAAAAGGTCTAGAAGCACGAAAAACTGCGCCGCTGGAAAACCTCCATACACCTGTCAGCACTGTGACTGTGATCCCTCTGACAGACACATGTGCATGATTGTTGGTTTACTAATTGTCGAACATCTTCCTGTGACTTTACGTGGACTATGAGCTACTTCTGACCTCCTGCTGTAGGTTCCCATTTTTATGTGTATAACATTCGTAGGTATTATCACAAAAAAATCTATAAGAAAGCTCTTCTAATGTTAGGATCCACACCACTGACACTTCATTTAGCCATCAGTGATGTGTTATTCTGAAGCACAGGAAGATGCTTTAGTGTCGGCACATGCACAATAAACTTATATAGATGCATATTTTGTGGTGTGGTCTCAGTTTTTAGTTATTCACTCTTACTGTTACAATAGACCCCAGGTTGTGTTACAACATACCCTGGTAGTGGGGCGAGGTTGTAACAATGGCACTCCTTGCATTTGACATCAAATAATGAATTCTGTGATATATATTGTCTACTACAAATATATATACATATTTGTAGTAGACAAACAAAGGTACTTTGTGTCAAGATTTTAGTGCCCTACCGCAAACATTCTGCAAGTTATAGGAGCTGAGACAAAAAGTGTTCCAACCATCCCCGGTTGGGCTGGTGCGTTCAGGGGCACATCGGGGGTAACAGGAGGGTCGTGCATGATGTACCTGTGCCGTATGAGCTCTGCCCTCCTTTGCACAAAGACCCGCCCACTCTGTGAAGCATCTGAGTGCTGCCAGAGCGAGCCAATCAGAGGCAGCGCTGGCTTAGCATGTCATGCCATGTTTCATGCCTTTTTTCAAAGAAAAAAATAAGGAAATTTATATTACATCGGTCTTTTTTATTTTTTAAATACAAAAATATTTCATGTTATTGGCCAAAATTGTAGTTTGTAAATTGAGAAGTTAAACTACAAAATATGACCCAAAATGAGTTGAAATACTTGACCCAGCACAAAATATGAATGTAGTTTACCTACCAGCAAATTACAGCAAATTGTAGTTGTAGTTCAACTACATGTAGTTTAAGTCTCCCAGACACTGAACATCACATAGTCTCAATAAAGGGTTTTATAAACCGTCCTTTTAGAAAAAAATTAAAACGAGTTAATTGGAAATATTTAGAGGAAAAGCTGAAGCTCAATGTTTAATATTCATGTTCAGTAGATTTATGCACTTGGTCAGTTTAGAGCATCATCATGTTTTGACTGCACAGAGACAGAGATGTCCCGGCATCGCGTCTACAGTATCCAGTTTTTTGCCACAAGCACGGCTGGAAATCATCCCGAGGTCCTTAAACAGCATCCAGCACTTCCACAGCTCCAGATGTTGGTACGCTGTCAGCTGTCGTCAGTGGCTTGGCTGCCTTCTCCCAGTCCAGTCTTATCTCCAGATATCATGTTAGCAGTTAATGTTTCTGCAAACCACAGTCACATCTGTATATCATTATATGCTTATTAGCTGACTGTCACATCAGTACATCACCTGGGAGATGTTTCTGTTGCATTAAATGCAGTTTTCTTTTCAGGACACCTGCACGTTTTTGTAGCTGTTTCATGGGAAGTCAGACCGTCTCCATCTGTGACCGAGGCGACCGAAACAGGACAGAAGAACAGCGTTTTCACAAGAGAGACATAGAAAACAGATCAGATGGAAAACATTTGTTTTGAACTTGAGCCAAGATGAATTCTGCCGACTGGGTTTGATTGCTTAACTCTGCTGCCAACCTCTCCATGACATGATAAAACATGTGCTGTAGAAATGTCAGCGTGACATGTCAAACCAGAATGTATTAATGGTTTGACAGTTAATGCCAACAGCTTGTTGAGGTGACTGGGCTGGTCCGAGCCAGACACACAGTGCTGCCTTGTTGTGTGTTTAAACCTGAAATCAAAATGACTTCTGCACGTCCCATCCAGTCTGAACCCTCAAACACTCTTTCAGTTTTCAGAACGTAAACCTCCTGATCACTGTTTCTTTATAAATGTGCTGCCTGGAGCACAGAAATTAAGAGTGCTTGGTTTGCGGTCAAACTGGTTTATTTGCATAGCTGATTGACAGAGTCAACATCAGGCGCTGATGTGTTTGTGGAGGGAAAACCTCGTCACAATCCATGAAGAGGGGACAGTGGACGCATGTACATCATGATTATTACGATCATCTTCATTTCTCTGTCTCAACACAATAAAACACCTGTTGTCTTCACGTCCACACCCCGCTCCGACAGCCGACTCTCTCATCGACGAATAAAGGCAGAAATATGCGATGTACCAACAGTCGGGCACAATAGACTGAGAGACACACCCGATGATCCTGCTGATGACGAGCAGCTGACAGGGTGGACAGAACTTCATCTTATTATTACATTATATCTGAGCTGCAGCTTGAGAAGGAGAAGAAACAATATGTAGAAATATTTCTGAAAGCCAGAAATACAGAACAAAGAAGTGAATAAAAGACAGATGAAATGAAAAAATGATTCTCCAACTCCAGCCACTGAATAAATGTATGCAGCGTGGCAAAACATAAAGAAACAACAAATTAAAGGTGCAGTTTGTAAGAAAAGTTTGTAAGATTTCTGAGTTTCAGTCCATCTCCAGAAACACGACACTTCGGGATGACGGCCGACCCGTCGTACGATCCCAAAGTGTTGAGAGTCAGACTCAAAAATCAACTTTCCAACTAATTTCAGCCATCAGGTTAAAGTTTGCAAAATTCTCATGAATGTCATGATCACATTTAACCCAGTCTGACTTAAAAGCCGCAGATCAAAGTTCATTGTTGACTCTGGAACTCAGAACTGAGTTGAGACGACATAAAGAACCAGGAAGGAAAAACAATTGATGGACGAGCCTTTAAGATTCTGCTGATTCAGATGTTGTGGTGTGGTTGAACCGTCAGGAACACTTTCTCTAATTGACCTGGAGTTGTTTCAGATGGACTTGACCTACAATCTATTGTAACGTACGTTTAATCGTCTAATTTCTTAGGTAAACAGCAGTTACAATGACCGACAGGCTGCAGCTCGTCCAGGAACACATTCACAGCCGAGTCGGACTGCTTAGCAACAACAACAACAACAGTGAAGTAGAGCCGTCATGGCTCCAGCGTGTGAAACTATAGGTGTGACCTTCCAGGTGCCTGCAGGATGACCCACCCTGTGACTCAGCCGTGTGACATCTCTGCAGAGCGCTCTGCATCTCAGGTTTGACGCAGCAGAATGATATCTTCATCAACATCTTCGTCCTGAACGTGCTCAGTTTTCCATCAGAATGTTGTGCAGTGTTTACAGAAAAACAGTGGAAGCAAATGCAAACTAATCAATATGACTGTTATATGTATATTAGAAGTTAAACACCTCCAGATGAACTGTTGGAGGTGGAGCTGATCCACAACCAGGCTCTGCTGACAGTATCACTGTACTTCACCAGATAAGGTGGTTTTATTCAACTACTGCAAAATTGGAGGTGACGATGAGTTCTGATCATCAAAAGACAGAAAACGTGTTGATGTCCGGTATTAATGTTAATGCTCTGGCCCCCAAACTGTACACATGTACCGAGTTTCGTGCTTTAATGAAACATTTAACGGTTCACCTCAGATTTGTGGCATGTCGTGTGGACTAACGGACAGAAACAACCTCAGATCATCTTCAGTGTCATCAGTGTCCAGGCTGACATTTTAACATCATGTCAGCAGTCATAAAGAGTCTTACAGGTGAAGTTAACGTCTGCACGACCTCTCAGCCTCTGCAGCTCACACGTCTCTCTAATTGTTGTCATGGGATAAAGAAGGACTCTGCTCGGTTTGGTTCTGAGCCCAGGAATCTTTCCCTGTGAACAGAAGGGAGCGGCTGGAGCCGTGCAGAAGGTGACTGAGATGTGTCTGTGCAGGTCTGCTCGGTACTGGTTTTACAGGTCAGCCTGCTGTCTGTCCATGATTTTCCCACAGTTCATCACAACTGCTGTCAGTTTGTTTCTGGGAGTGATTCTGAAAATGTCCATTCAACACAACAACACAGGATCCTCTCAGGACGGATTCTAAAAGAAACAGAAACGCCATCAGCACATGAGCAAAGTGACCTGCTCATCTAATACATGCATTACAACGATGATGACAATGATGTATCAATAAACACGACTGAAAAGAATTAAATATGATACGACATGATTCATTCTGTTATTTTGCAGCGATCTTTCAGATGTGGTGATCAAACACTTCTCAGATAATATCATGTGACGGAGGAAAGATGTTTTATAGTTTAACAATGAACTGAAACAGAAAACTCTGCTCAAATTATTTTAAAACAAAAAAGAGTTTCATATCGGCGGATATCGACAACACATATGCTGATACTGAACGTATAAACAGTGGAAGTGAGTGAATTTGCTAATTGAATTCACTAATCTGCTTTTTATTTATATGTCTAAAAGAAACAAAAACTGCAACCTGGACTTGTTTTTTATTTCAACTAATCCGGAATTAAACTAATCTTTCAATTCAAGATTAGTTGTGTTCTTATATACAAATATTTATATTATTACATCTGTACTGTGTGAAGGACCACATGGATCGGTGAAACATGTCTTGTACATGAACTTTAGATAACAAACAAATGACTGTGGTATTATGGATCAGAACCAGCTTTCTTGGTTGGTATTTATATGCATTAAATAATTTCAAATCTGTTTTTCAATGAGTGCATGAATAAAATAAGATGGATGTTTAGGAAGACGCAGTCAGAACAAGGACAGGAAAGCTCAGCATGCTGCAACATACATATAAACATAAAACTAGTTAATGGGAGCAAACTGAAGTACAGAGTTTGGTTCTGTCCAGTCTACAGAGGAGCTCTCACAGCTACTTACAGTCAAAGATAACATCTATTCAATTCTGCTATAAATCAGGCCGAATTAAGTGATCACGCCTTTCAAACTCTTCTCTCCTGGGTGTGTTAACCTCCAGTCCTTCATGACGAAGATGCTCAGACACAAATGTGTTCACAATGACACAACTGGACGGAAAATAAACAAATGTTTAAAATATCCTCACATACCGATGGACAAGACATCAGCTCGCGTCACGTCTACATGACATTTGCCACTCAACCAGTTTTTTCTTTACAATTAGAGGATAATGAATAGATAATTAAAGAGGCGGTCACACCTTGCAAATTACTTCAACATTACTCACACAATTGATTAACGTCTTTGTGCAGAGCTTGATGTAATCTCACCTGTCGATTGTGAATATAAGCTGCTGTCTGTTCTGAGGAAAGCATCACAAAGCAAACAGTGAGGGATACTGAGCAGGTGGAATCAGAGAGCATCCCAACGTCAGCCAGCACCTGGACACCTGTAAGTCAATTATTATTTAATGTTATTATCATTATTTTTGTCACATTTCAATTCAAATGGAAGTTTGCTTTTATTTCACATCTCAGATTGTCAATATTAAATTATCCATCAGTTCCGTATAAGTGACTTTATGTTTTCTGTGCTGCTTGAGAAAAAGGAAAAGGTTGAAAAGGGTTTTGTATTTTTGGTGGTTTAGTTATTGTTAGTGACCACAGCTAAAGTCATGTAGATATCTGACAGTTGTTTTTAACACAAATTTAAGTAATCCTGGCTAATTCCTGACGAACATAATTCAGAGAACCAAACATTAATTTTGTTGCTATTGAAATGGAAAAAGCTCAAATTACCATGAAGCAAAGTTTGATTGTCTGATAGAAGCAGTTGTTAATGGAATTGTATCATTATCAAGACATTCTGGTTATCAAATAATTTAGAATGATGTAATGATAATAAAATGTTGCCATGTCTAAAACTAGTTGCTACAGTGCTTTAATAAAATGTAATTGTTGTATTTTCAAGAGATAAGAACCTTCCTGCCATGATGATGAAGATCTTTTTCATCCTTCTTCTGCTTGTTGGTAAGTCAAAGAAATGACTCCTTCAGAACATTTGCTGTGAAGATTTGCTTTAAATGCGACATGATGAAATATTAATGTTTTACTGATCCATCTATGACATTGTCAAACAGCCTCAGGCAAAGCACAGACCACAGCACCTGCATCAACCACAACCACAGCTGCTGCAACAACCACAACCACAGCTGCCCCGACAACCACCACCACAGCTGCCCCGACAACCACCACAACAGCTGCCGCAACAACCACAACCACAGCTGCCCCAACAACCACCACCACAGCTGCCCCAACAACCACCACCACAGCTGCCCCGACAACCACCACAACAGCTGCCGCAACAACCACAACCACAGCTGCCCCAACAACCACCACCACAGCTGCCCCGACAACCACCACAACAGCTGCCGCAACAACCACAACCACAGCTGCCCCAACAACCACCACCACAGCTGCCCCAACAACCACCACCACAGCTGCCCCGACAACCACCACAACAGCTGCCGCAACAACCACAACCACAGCTGCCCCAACAACCACCACCACAGCTGCCCTGACAACCACCACAACAGCCGCCCCGACAACCACAACCACAGCTGCTCCGACAACCACCACCACAGCTGCCCCGACAACCACAACCACAGCTGCCCCGACAACCACCACAACAGCCGCCCCGACAACCACAACCACAGCTGCTCCGACAACCACAACCACAGCTGCTGTGACAACCACAACCACAGCTGCCCCAACAACCACCACCACAGCTGCCCCAACAACCACCACAACAGCTGCCCCGACAACCACAACCACAGCTGCCCCAACAACCACCACCACAGCTGCCCCAACAACCACCACAACAGCTGCCCCAACAACCACCACAACAGCTGCCCCGACAACCACAACCACAGCTGCTGCAACAACCACAACCACAGCTGCCCCGACAACCACCACAACAGCTGCCCCGACAACCACAACCACAGCTGCTCCGACAACCACAACCACAGCTGCTGCAACAACCACAACCACAGCTGCCCCGACAACCACCACCACAGCTGCTGCAACAACCACAACCACAGCTGCTGCAACAACCACAACCACAGCTGCCCCAACAACCACCACCACAGCTGTCCCAACAACCACCACAACAGCTGCCCCGACAACCACAACCACAGCTGCTCCGACAACCACAACCACAGCTGCTGCAACAACCACAACCACAGCTGCCCCAACAACCACCACCACAGCTGCCCCAACAACCACCACAACAGCTGCCCCGACAACCACAACCACAGCTGCCCCGACAACCACCACCACAGCTGCTGCAACAACCACAACCACAGCTGCCCCAACAACCACCACCACAGCTGCTGCAACAACCACCACCACAGCTGCCCCAACAACCACCACAACAGCTGTCCCGACAACCACCACAACAGCTGCCCCGACAACCACAACCACAGCTGCTGCAACAACCACCACCACAGCTGCCCCGACAACCACAACCACAGCTGCTGCAACAACCACCACCACAGCTGCCCCAACAACCACCACAACAGCTGCCCCAACAACCACCACAACAGCTGCTGCAACAACCACAACCACAGCTGCCCCAACAACCACCACAACAGCTGTCCCGACAACCACCACAACAGCTGCCCCGACAACCACCACCACAGCTGCTGCAACAACCACCACCACAGCTGCCCCAACAACCACCACCACAGCTGCCGCAACAACCACCACCACAGCTGCCCCAACAACCACAACCACAGCTGCCCCGACAACCACCACAACAGCTGCCCCGACAACCACAACCACAGCTGCTGCAACAACCACCACCACAGCTGCCCCAACAACCACCACCACAGCTGCCCCGACAACCACCACAACAGCTGCCCCGACAACCACAACCACAGCTGCTGCAACAACCACAACCACAGCTGCTCCAACAACCACCACAACAGCTGCCCCAACAACCACCACCACAGCTGCAGGAGCAACAACAACCACAGCTGCTGGAGCAACAACAACCACAGCTCCAGGGGCAACCTCCACCACAGCTGCAGGAGCCACAACCACCACAGCTGCGGGAGCCACAACCACCACAGCTGCTGGAGCAACAACCACCACAGCTGCAGGAGCAACCACCACCACAGCTGCTGGAGCAACCACCACCACAGCTGTGGGAGCCACAACCACCACAACAGCTGCAGGAGCAACAACCACCACAGCTGCAGGAGCAACCACCACCACAGCTGCTGGAGCAACAACAACCACAGCTGCAGGAGCAACAACAGCCACGGCTGCAGGAGCAACAACAACCACAGCTGCTGGAGCAACAACAACCACAGCTCCAGGGGCAACCACCACCACAGCTGCTGGAGCAACAACAACCACAGCTGCAGGAGCAACAACCACCACAGCTGCAGGAACAACAACAACCACAGCTGCTGGAGCAACAACAACCACAGCTCCAGGGGCAACCACCACCACAGCTGCGGGAGCCACAACCACCACAGCTGCAGGAGCAACAACAACCACAGCTGCAGGAGCAACAACAACCACAGCTGCTGGAGCAACAACAACCACAGCTGCTGGAGCAACAACAACCACAGCTGCAGGAGCAACAACAACCACAGCTGCTGGAGCAACAACAACCACAGCTGCTGGAGCAACAACAACCACAGCTGCAGGGGCAACAACAACCACAGCAGCAGGAGCAACAACAACCACAGCTGCAGGAGCAACAACAACCACAGCTCCAGGGGCAACCACCACCACAGCTGCAGGAGCCACAACAACCACAGCTGTGGGAGCCACAACCACCACAGCTGCTGGAGCAACCACCACCACAGCTGCAGGAGCAACCACCACCACAGCTGCAGGAGCCACAACCACCACAGCTGCTGGAGCAACAACCACCACAGCTGCAGGAGCCACAACCACCACAGCTGCTGGAGCAACAACAACCACAGCTGCAGGAGCAACAACAACCACAGCTGCAGGAGCAACCACCACCACAGCTGCTGGAGCAATCACCACCACAGCTGCAGGAGCCACAACCACCACAGCTGCTGGAGCAACAACAACCACAGCTGCAGGGGCAACAACCACCACAGCTGCAGGAGCCACAACCACCACAGCTGCTGGAGCAACAACAACCACAGCTGCAGGAGCAACAACAACCACAGCTGCTGGAGCAACAACCACCACAGCTGCTGGAGCAACCACCACCACAGCTGCAGGAGCCACAACCACCACAGCTGCTGGAGCAACCACCACCACAGCTGCTGGAGCAACCACCACCACAGCTGCAGGAGCCACAACCACCACAGCTGCTGGAGCAACAACCACCACAGCTGCAGGACCAACAACAACCACAGCTGCAGGAGCCACAACCACCACAGCTGCTGGAGCAACAACCACCACAGCTGCAGGACCAACAACAACCACAGCTGCCCCGACAACCACCACCACAGCTGCTGGAGCAACAACCACCACAGCTGCAGGAGCAACAACCACCACAGCTGCTGGAGCAACAACCACCACAGCTGCAGGAGCAACCACAACTACAGCTGCTGGAGCAACAACCACCACAGCTGCTGGAGCAACAACCACCACAGCTGCAGGAGCAACAACAACCACAGCTGCAGGAGCAACAACCACCACAGCTGCAGGAGCAACAACAACCACAGCTGCTGGGGCAACAACAACCACAGCTGCAGGGGCAACAACCACCACAGCTGCAGGGGCAACAACCACCACAGCTGCAGGAGCAACCACAACTACAGCTGCTGGAGCAACAACCACCACAGCTGCTGCAGCAACAACCACCACAGCTGCTGGAGCAACAGCAACCACAGCCGCCCCAGTTACCACCACCACAGTTGCCCCAACCGCCAGTACAGCTGCAGGAGGAACAACTACCACAGCTGCTGGAGCAACAGCAACCACAGCTGCCCCAGTTACCACCACCACAGCTGCTGGAGCAACAGCAACCACAGCTGCCCCAGTTACCACCACCACAGCTGCTGGAGCAACAGCAACCACAGCTGCCCCAGCTACCACCACCACAGCTGCTGGAGCAACAGCAACCACAGCTGCCCCAGCTACCACCACCACAGCTGCTGGAGCAACAGCAACCACAGCAGCTCCAGCTACCACCACCACAGCTGCTGGAGCAACAGCAACCACAGCTGCCCCAGCTACCACCACCACAGCTGCTGGAGCAACAGCAACCACAGCTGCCCCAGCTACCACCACCACAGCTGCTGGAGCAACAGCAACCACAGCTGCCCCAGCTACCACCACCACAGCTGCTGGAGCAACAGCAACCACAGCTGCCCCAGCTACCACCACCACAGCTGCTGGAGCAACAGCAACCACAGCTGCCCCAGCTACCACCACCACAGCTGCCCCAACAGCAACCACCACGACAACAACAACAGCTGCCTCCTCTGCGGTCATCAACAAGACAAGCTTCCTTTTTGTCATAGCAATTGTTACAGCAGTTCTGTGGAATTAAGGACTTATCCAAAACAAAGGACTAAACACATTTTGGACTCCATATATCATATTTTAAAGAAATGAAGAATTTGCCATAATGTATTGCCATTATTATTGTATGTAATTTTGATTCTGTATTATATTTATCAAGCTTGAACATACTTTAACTGTAACTCATTATTTTCCCAAACACTAAATTATTTTTTTGATAAACGATCTCATGACTTAATGTACACTGACAATCTGTCGACGAACACATTTATCTCCTGTTAACGTTGACACAGACCCAATAGACAGAACAGTCATACAATATATTTATTTATTACTTACTTACACTTTCAGAACCTTACTGAACGGAAAGCATACTGTGGTGATTGCTTTGTGCATGTTAATAGTCTAAATGGTATTCAAACTATTAGCGCGTGAAATGAACCACATTTTGTTTTTTGTATGTTGAAAAATACCTTTTTTTTTCTCTGTTGTGGCTCATGTATTCTCAGCATCTCATTAAACACATTCAAATGACTGTAGTTCATCATTACAGCCAACACGAGTCTACAAAGAATAAAAGCACTTTGTGTAATGTGAGAAAATGATTGATTGATTGATTTTTTTTTTTGTTTTTTGTGTCATGCACTTTTTGCCCAAACCTCATGGGTTAACAAGGTACAGCAGCAGCAGTCAAACTATTCATTACATTTAATTTCTACACAAAATTAAAAATTATTTTGCAGCTCGGTCTTCAAAGAAATATTCTGCTGAGTTTTTCATAATCATCCAGACAAAAGATATCAAAAGTACGTCCTTTACATCATCATAGACAGGACGGTAAATAAAACATGAACCTGATTCTCAATTTCACCTGAGTAGACCACAAACATGGTCTGTCCCCGTCTGGACCTCCTCCTGGGACCCTTTATGGAAACTTGTTTTCTCAAACAATTTTCTGAATCATCCCGGTGCTGTAGCTCCCAATTTGATAGATTTCAATAAAAGTCAACTTCTTGACTTCAAGACAAAATACACAATAATCAAATGCAGAATGGATGACTCCATCTCCAACACAGTTTGTCCCGAGGCCACTCTTTATAGGTGCTCTTCTGCAAAATGGGATCCCTTATTTTTTAGATAAAGTAATTAATTAAACATTTTAATGTCAAAATAAAAATGATACATGTTTACATTTATCAAAAGGGTGAAATGAGTATAGAGTGGATCCATAATTAGTTTCATACACAATTACCCACATCCCATTCCAAAACATATTGGAATGAAGCCATGAGTCTTTGTTTCTACATTTCTATCAACTTGAACATTTTTATCTCGACATTGTGATTGTGGCTGCAGATCTGACCACATCTCATCTGACTTCACTGTGTGTGATGAGTTGAGGATATTTTCAGCTGCTCACCTGTTGTGCCACAGGCGGAGGTGGAGGTCCGTCCAGTGTGGTGTGCGTTTGATGAGCTATATGAAATTATTAACTCTTTGTCATCAGATCACAAAAGAAAAGAAAGTAAAAGCTGAACTAAAGGTTGTGAAACTGTCAGTGGTCCAAGTGAAATAAGTACAAATAGAACAGGAGAAGAAAACTCAGGTCAGAGCTGCTTCGGGCCGTACTGCAGGACTTTTCTTTAAAAATACGGAGGTTGTGTGTGAAATAAAACAAAGCCCAGTCGGCTGTGAAGTTATCCTGAATGGTGACTAAACAGAAATATTAAGGAGAAATGCATTTACATAAATCTAAAGGAGTTATTTTCCTCATTTTACAAGACATTTTAAGATGGTTCCTCCAGTCCAGTCACCAGGATGTCAGAATTCAATATCAGATTGTGACTGATAGAAATAAAGAGCCGTGTATCAGATGATTCACCTGAATGTTCAAACAATCTACAGTTCACCTGCAGTGAATCTACACTGTAAAATAAATGTATACAAAACTCCATAAAATTATGAATTAAAAAAACAACTGTTAAGAATTATGTCAATAATGAAAAAATACATTTATTTCTCATTTTCGTACAGTAAAATTACTTTATTATTTACAGTCTTTTCCAATTTTTTTAATTACTTACAAACTATGTAAAATTACAATCATTATCTGTAAATAAATATTTAGCTCTTAATATAAAGATTTGCATCCATACTAACAAATTTGAGCTTTTTTTATTTATATATATTTATGTATACTGTAACATTCAAACTGCTGCATTCAAACAAATCAGATGAGAATAAGAGAGCGATAAAAGACAGTTAAAAAACCTAAAAATATGTACAAGAGGCCTGCAAGCAATACAATAAATAAAAACGTAATTATACAATACCACAGTTAAAAATTAAAAAAAAATCAATCAATTCTTCCTTACAAAGGTTTTCATTATAGTGCCGAGAACCCTGAATGAGTTTGTAAAACAATGGTCTCCTCTCAGTTCAGACTTTGGCTGCGAGTGGTCGGTAATAACCTTCAGTGGAGCAGATTGATCGCAGTTTGCCCATGAAGCCTTTTCTGTAGTTTAGAATTTCTCCCCTCTGTGTTTGTCTTTTGTGTTTTGTGGTCTGATTGTGTGTTTTGTTTTGTTCATGCTGGTACAAAGAAAAGCGCCGTACCTATTCTGACCATGAGTTGATGCTGCTCCAATATGTCCTGTTCTGTCTTATTTCAAATAAATCTAATAGTAAAAAGTAAAAGTATGTGAGTACAACCTGAGGATGTAAAAGTAAAACTAACCAACTAACCAACATAATAGTTTGAGGTTTCAAGTATTGATGGGAGGCGTGTGGCTCGGCTCTGGTTGGCCATCATCGATCATAAATGAAAGACATATTCATCTATTTAAATTATGTCTTTGTGAAGCCTCTAATGTCCTCCGTCCCTGCTTTGTCCTCTTATAAAAGCTGATGTATTATCAGGGGATGACACCACAAAGCAAACAGCAAAGGACGCAGAGCAGGTGGAATCAGAGAGCAGCACAACTTCTGTCACAGCGGACACAATCAGAGCAGAGAAAAATCTGTGAGTATTCATTCATTAAGAAAATATATATTCATTTTTATTTATTTCATAGTCTTTTTGCTGCATCTTGAGTTTGTTTTTCCTCAAAGACATAATTATCTACAGTTATACCTGTACTATTACTATTAAATGTCAATAAGTGCACAAAAAAAATGCACACCATTCTTACACTGACATTTTTCCTCATATATTTTCTTTCACATTAATTTGTGAATATGTTTCGTTGTCTGAAAACTACAGTAGATGATGTAAATAAGATGTATTGATGTGAAATGATGAGACAAGATGAGATAAGGCAGGATAACATGAGCATTAATGGATCTCCTGAGTGTTTTACAGCAGCACAAGGAAACAGTAAATGTGTTACAACACTCTGATGGTTAAATGATGTAGATTAATGGCTGATAATGAAAGTGTACGCTTGATGAACCTGACTGTGTCTTAAAAAGAACAACACAATGACACACATATTCTCTTTTTTGTAAAAACATTCATTGTGTTTTCAGACAGTGAACTGTAACAATGACGATGATCTGGTTCACCCTGCTGTTGCTTGGTGGTGAGTTGAATAATCAATAAAAACAAAGGAAAAAAAAATTAAATCGATACAAACGGAGAAAAAACAAAGAAAAGAATGTGACACTGATGCAATGTTTATCTAACCACAGCTGCAAGATCAACTGCCCAAACTACAACCACAACTGCTCCGACAACTACAACTACAACTGCTCCGACAACTACAACTACAACTGCTCCGACAACTACAACCACAACTGCTCCGACGATTACAACCACAGCTGCTCCGACGACTACAACCACAGCTGCTCCGACGACTACAACCACAACTGCTCCGACAACTACAACCACAGCTGCTCCGACAACTACAACCACAGCTGCTCCGACGACTACAACCACAGCTGCTCCGACAACTACAACCACAGCTGCTCCGACAACTACAACCACAGCTGCTCCGACAACTACAACTACAACTGCTCCGACAACTACAACCACAACTGCTCCGACGACTACAACTACAACTGCTCTGACAACTACAACCACAGCTGCTCCGACGACTACAACCACAGCTGCCCCGACGACTACAACCACAGCTGCTCCGACAACTACAACTACAACTGCTCCGACCACTACAACCACAGCTGCTCCGACAACTACAACCACAGCTGCTCCGACGACTACAACCACAGCTGCTCCGACAACAACCACAGCTGCTCCGACGACTACAACCACAACTGCTCCGACGACTACAACCACAGCTGCTCCGACAACTACAACCACAGCTGCTCCGACGACTACAACCACAACTGCTCCGACGACTACAACCACAGCTGCTCCGACAACTACAACCACAGCTGCTCCGACGACTACAACCACAACTGCTCCGACGACTACAACCACAGCTGCTCCGACGACTACAACCACAGCTGCTCCGACGACTACAACCACAGCTGCTCCGACAACAACCACAGCTGCTCCGACGACTACAACCACAGCTGCTCCGACGACTACAACCACAGCTGCTCCGACAACTACAACCACAGCTGCTCCGACGACTACAACCGCAGCTGCTCCGACGACTACAACCGCAGCTGCTCCGACGACTACAACCACAGCTGCTCCGACGACTACAACCACAGCTGCTCCGACAACCACAACCACAGCTGCTCCGACAACAACCACAGCTGCTCCGACGACTACAACCACAGCTGCTCCGACGACTACAACCACAGCTGCTCCGACGACTACAACCACAGCTGCTCCGACGACTACAACCGCAGCTGCTCCGACGACTACAACCGCAACTGCTCCGACGACTACAACCACAGCTGCTCCGACGACTACAACCACAGCTGCTCCGACAACTACAACCACAGCTGCTCCGACGACTACAACCGCAGCTGCTCCGACGACTACAACCGCAGCTGCTCCGACGACTACAACCACAGCTGCTCCGACAACAACCGCAGCTGCTCCGACGACTACAACCACAGCTGCTCCGATGACTACAACCACAGCTGCTCCGACAACTACAACCACAGCTGCTCCGACGACTACAACCGCAGCTGCTCCGACGACTACAACCGCAGCTGCTCCAACAACTACAACCACAGCTACTCCAACAACCACAGCTGCTCCATCAACTACAACCACAGCTGCTCCAAAAACTACAAACACAGCTGCTCCAATAACCACAACCACAGCTGCTCTGACCACTACAACTACAACTGCTCCCGTAACTACCAACACATCTGATCCAAACAACACAACTGATCCAACAGCTATTTCTTACACCACCACAGCAGTCATGGATGAAACAGTAACAGCGGCACCACAAGCAGCAACAACATCACAACCAACAAACGCAGCTGCCTTCGCTGTCATCAACAAAACAAGTTTCCTGTTAATCCTTGCTGTTGTTTATCAAGTTCTCCAGAATTAAGAACTGGACCGGAACAAAGGGACTTAATCCCACCAACCTACCAGCACTGTGCTGTGAGTACAGTGCAGGGTTTCACTTCATCTACTTACTTTTCTTTATCATATTCAGACTACTGCTGTATTCGTTAGGCTGAGTAAAGTTTGCATGGTTTAATTATAACATAGAAATGTAATACACAGAAGAGAATGTTATTAAGACTGATGTACTCCAATATTACTCCAATATTTATACTCAAATATTAACCTGCAAAAGTCTGTAACTCTTGATTTAAACTGCAAAATAAAACTAATTTGGCACAGTTTGGTAAGTGACCTGGATTGAAAGCAGCACATGTTATCATGAAGCTATATGTTAATGTTAATAATCTTTATCTCTTTGGAACCTTTCTTAAATCATACATTTATTCGATGTGAAACAATAATATGTTTATCTGCACATTACATATAGTGAGTGGATTCTTATGGGTTTAAGATGCAAACTTGATGATTTATTTTCATTGGGGAGGTTTTTTAAAGTGTTTAAGAAGGATACCACCTGCATCTCCTTCACGAGACACATGCTTTGAACTGTTACAATTTAGAGGGGAAAGGTTTGAAGGAATTTTTCAGTTTGAATAGGTGAAAGGATAGCTGTTGGTGGCTCGGCAGGTGGTACAGCTGGGGCTCTTGGTAATGGGAGGTAGAGGCTGAGCTGGAGGCACAGGTGGATCCCAGAGGCATTTGTCTTGTGGCTGAGGTGGACGAGTGGTAACAGTCTGGCTGCGAGTGGAGAGAAGACCAGAGTGTTTAAGCTGAAGCTGATGAGAAGATGAGCTGCACAGACACGCAACACAGACACACAACACAGACACAAAAGTCCACAATCAACAAACATGTTGGGAAGAATCTTAAAAGTTAAAGAAATTACAGTTTTTCTCAATTGTTTACAGACAAAAATTGTTACTTGAGACACAATGACCACAACATGTAACTCATGCATCTTTCCTCAGAAATCACCGCAAGAAAGAACGCCATTGTGCATCTAGTTTGTGTAATTATCATGTACACCATTCGTACGCCATCTTTCTTGAATGCCGAGGCAGCCGGTGACGTAAAGAAGTCAGCCGGAGTTGGCCCCGTTAACACTAGTTGAAATGGGCACAGCGCCACCTAGCGTACCGGGGTATGACATGCTTTCGGCAGTAATTCGATTTTCTCACCGGCATGTATACTCGGATAATTGCAGTTGTCCGATTGAGTAGCATAGTCGAACTATGGCTGTAATCTGACTAAACTGTGCATGTAAACACACTGACTGACTCATCACATGGGCAAACACCTGGACACCCTTCACAACACACTCATTCCACCAGATCAGCTTAGGTACGTTGTCATTTGGGACAACGTAAGTTTCCACTGGGCTGCTCTGGTTCATAACTGGTTCACTGCCCATCCACGCTATATAGTTGTCTATCTCCCTCCATATTCCATATGGAAAGTGCATCACCGAAATCCACAAATGCTGGATTCACCATGCTAGGTGATGTTTCTCTTGCTGCTTGGCCAGGGAAAACATTGCTTGTGATGTGGATGAGGTGCTGTGGCCAGACCGAAACAGAGGAGAGCATGCTGAACAGTTTTGTTTTGTTTGTTTGTTTTTTTACTGTAACTGTGTACAGTAAATTATTCTGTTGTTTTGTATGTAGACCGTATATTGTTGTATATGCAACTTTGTGTTGGTTGGGATGTACACTGTGTACATTGTGTTTGTGGGAAAAATAAAATATATCTGTTACCGTGTATTTGTGTGTTCTGAGTATAAAAACAATATTCTCAAATATTTTACAACACACTTATGTATGTCATTATGATGAATGAAGAAGAAGTGTTGTCCATTCATCATAGTGTTTTACATTGAGCACATCAGTGTTCAACTGGTTCTTATAAATGTCTATTCATTGATGGTTTGTGTGTGTCATTTGAAAACAAAATACCATTTTGAGGAGAAATAACATTGTTTTGAATGTAAAGTTTCATTTTGCAGGAAAATTGAGGGGTTTTGCCCGTTGAGTGTGTGATTTTTGATTTGTGTGTAGAGTTCTGAGAGTATGAGGCATGCTTTCAGGAAATGTGTGTAAACAATCGAGATAAACTGTAATTTACAGAAAGTTTTAGTTGTGTCTTCGCTGCACACTTAACATCTGGCCTCATCTGTACCTGATAACATCTGACAGGCTGACACATGCAAACACGCCAAGTATTTACTTGTAATACTCACTTTTGGCCACAAGAGGGTGACTGCACTCATGTCTCTATTCTTCAATCAATCTTAACAGCTGCATATATATTGTGTGTTAGCAAGTTGTGCTACATTACTGTCACGTCTCTCTACTGGCAAAGGTTTACAATGTCCTGTCAGTGTGAGTCTATGTCATCAGAACGTCAGATGCAGTAGAATAACACATATTATTTTTACATTCTGGTTTATGAGCATTTTCCTGTTAAATCAAAGCTTTTTGTCACGTTGCAGCAATTTGAGTGTTTTCTGATCCCTCACATCAAACAAGAAGACTTCAAGTTCATTTCATCAAACAAACTCAAGTACAGTTCTTGTATATTTTCACAAAGGCTGCTTTATGCAGTAAGAACACTAATACAAATGTACTTGTAATGTACGAGCCTACCTCTTTGAACTAAATTGGCCCCTTTGTAGATTCTATAAGTAAACTTATGTTCTGTGTATACTTTAAGAGTAATGTTAGGAAACTTTGAGTGTCGAGACAGCAAGACAGGCAGAAGAAATATAATGATAAAATGCATTTTGACTACCTCTATAGCCTGAGCAGATTTCTTCATCATGATGGTATTGAATATTATTTTTAACCCCAAACATGGACGCCCGCTGTGAAAAGGTGTTTGATGGAAAGTCTGCAAACTTCACAACAGTCGAGGGCACTTCAGTAAAGACAGGATGAGTCGGCTGTTAACATACTGTCCAAGACTTCTGTTGAGCACAGATCAACTGATCAAATCTTACCTGAGCTTCCGACTTGGAGTTCTGTCTCAGATGACTTTTCGACTGCACTTTTCCATGTCTTGAGGTCCAGGTGCAATAGCATCAGTATTTGTAGACTTGAGCCCGCAATCCAAAAAGTCTGTGAGCCTATTAGAGCAGTGAAGTTCGGACATTGCAGCCAGAAATGATGCTGCATTTCAGACAACTTAGAACTTGAATGTTTTTGACCTCCTACAAGAAAAGTACAATGAAATGCCACTACGAGACTAAATTCCTTCAGGTCTCACACAACAGTGACAGTGAATGTAAGTTTATTAAACATTATTATATGATATATGAAATGCAATGGAACACTCCATTAAATCTGTGAAGTCTGCAGAAGCTTGGAGGCCTTCATTGACTAGATGAGCTGAGGAAGCAGCTTCACTCCTCCATGCCATTGATGGAGTGAAGGGGCTGTATTGTATGAAGATGGTGTCATGAAAACGTTACATGTGTTGATTGAAACTGATTTATTTGACAGTGTGAGTCTCATTCAAACAGGTAGACATGTCTGGACTGGTGTGAGTCAATGGGTCACATAACCTGGAAGCTATTTTGTGTTCATGCAGTATAAAATATTGATAAAGCATAAAAAACAACTCTTAAAAAGTTTCTGACCTCCTACAGTAAAACTACAATGAAATGCAACTAAAGGACTAAATTCCTTCAACTCTCACACAACAATGACAGTAAATGTAAGTTTATTAAATTTGATGATATGAAATGCGATGGAACACTCCATTAAATCTGTGAAGTCTGCAGATGCTTGGAGGCCTTCGTTGACTGGATGAACTGAGGCAGCAGCTTCACTCCTCCATGCCATTGACGGAGTGAAGGGGCTGTACTGTATGAAGATGATGTCAAGAAAACGTTACATGTGTTGATTGAAACTGATTTATTTGACAGTGTGAGTCTCATTCAACCAGGAAGACATTTCTGGACTGGTGTGAGCCAATGGGTTACATGACCTGGAAGCTATTTTGCTGTCATGCAGTATTAGATATTGATAAAGCATAAAAAACAACTCTTAAAAAGTTTCTGACCTCTTACAGTAAAACTACAATGAAACGCCACTAAAGGACTAAATTCATTCAGCTCTCACACAACATTGACATTGAATGTAAGTTTCTTAAATTATATCATATGAAATGCGATGGAACGCTCCATTAAATCTGTGAAATCTGCAGAAGCTTGGAGGCCTTCATTGACTAGATGAACTGAGGAAGCAGCTTCACTCCTCCGTGCCATTGACGGAGTGAAGGGGCTGTATTGTAAAAAGATGGCGTCATGAAAACGTTACATGTGTTGATTGATACTGATTTATTTGACAGTGTGAGTCTCATTCAACAATATAGGAAGACGTTTGTAACAATTTAAAGGGGAAAACTAAAAGGTGAACATAGGAGGCAAGGCAGGGGAGAACAAAAAGTGAGCTTTAATTTGACCAAAGCTGAACACCAAAACATTTTTTAAAAACACCGAAAAAAAAGGAGTCACCAGGACTAAAAGAAGATGATACTAATGCTTAAAGAAAGTAAAACCAAAAGCAAAGTTCAAATCAAACAGAAGAAAAAAACAGAAGCTAAAATAATAAACATACAATACAGGAGTAACGGGAGTAATGAGACACAGGAGACACAGGAGGAGTCACAGGCATCACACACAAAGAAACGACAAGGAATGCATAGGGAACAAAGGCCTAAATACACAGACACACTGATTAGGGGATGAGGAACAGGTGAGGAGAGAGAGGAGGGAAGAGGACAGGTGAGATAATGAGGGGGAAGCACAGAAGAGAAATATACTGGCAGACAGACGGAGACAAACATGCAACAAGAAGGAAAGGGAAAAACGTAGAGGGACGAACACAGGGGACACTACAAAGACAGAAGGGACACAAGAAGGCATGAAAACAAAACACAAACACTGAACCATGACAACATTTCTGGACAGGTGTGAGTCAATGTGCCACATGACCTGGAAGCTATTATGCATTCATACAGTATGAAATATTCATAAAGCTTAAAACAACTCTTAAAATGTTTCTGACCTCCTACAATAAAGTACAATGAAATGCCACTAAAAGACTAAATTCCTTCAGCTCTCACACAACAATGACAGTGAATGTAAGTTTCTTAAATAATATGATATGATATGAAATGCGATTAAACGCTCCATTAAATCTGTGAAGTCTGCAGAAGGTTGGAGGCCTTTGTTGACTGGATGAACTGAGGCAGCAGCTTCACTCCTCCATGCCATCGACGGAGTGAAGGGGCTGTATCGTAAAAAGATGGCGTCATGAAAACGTTACATGTGTTGATTGAAACTGATTTGTTGGACAGTGTGAGTCTCATTCAACTATTCAGCTATTGTGTGTTCATACAGCATAAAATAGTCATAAACCATAAAAAACAACTCCAATAGGAGTTAGGGTTAGGGTTACTAACTAATATGTAAATACACGTTTTGAGCTAGGACTTGAATGAGCTGACAGGTAAGGCCGACCTATTCAACAGGCGGCCCATGGGCCAAATTCAGCCTCATAACAACCTCATGCCGGCCCTTTGATCCTCTTGTGAGTAGGCTCATTAGCCCATTTATCAATTTTATCAGCAAAAATACTCAAAACACAAATGTGCCATGAGAACAAGAGTGAAATAATATCATCCATGTTTAGATTTTTGATCTTGAATATATCGACACAAAGTGGAACAAATGAAACACAATGGATTACAAACAGTGAAGCTCCTGCGTGTTGTGCCACAAACAATCAGGAACTTGCTTTACCACTTTGTTTTTATGTAAAGGAAGTCTGACGTCATGGCAAACACATTATATATGAACATATAATCAAGTGCTGTCACATTGTTACAACCGTCATGTGGGCTTGGTTCAGCGTTGGAGGTGGTTTTGCTAGTTTAACAGGTAATGTTAACACCACAGCAGCTGAGGTCTCTGGGCGTCTTCCTCTTTTTTCCTCTTGTAAAGTAGTATTGAACACGTCTAATCATTTCTCATGGCAAATTAAAGCTCCTACTCCTGATTGTCACGAGCACTGAGACAAACATAAACCTTAGACAGGTGTTTATTCCACCTTTGTGTGAACTGCGTCATTGTTCCCCTATGATTTAGATGTCATTAACTGAGGGGCTGAAAGAGGAAACACAGAGAAAAGTAGAGGACAGCATGTGGATATTATTCACTTTGGACAGACAAATGCAACATGAGGTCGGGAAATAGATAGATAGATAGATAGATAGACTTTATAGATCCCAGGCTGGGAAGCTGGGAATTATGAAATAATGAGGAAAAAAAACATAATGTTGGATCACTTCTGCTGACTGTCTTCTTTTAGAAAGGAGATACAATCGCATCAGACAGAATATTTGTCATCCAGATGGTCAAAATTATCTTTCAGGGTTTTGGCTAAACTTTTCAAAACTGCTTTGAATGTTAAACAGCTTGTTTCATGTGTGTATGTGGAGAGTTAATGACAATCTCATCTCTTCAATATTCATATATTGTGTGTTTGCCATGATGTCAGACTTCCTTCACATGAAAAGTGGTAAAACAAGTTTCTGAGTGTTTGACGGCATGTGGTACAACAAACAGGATGAACTTCAGAAACTATTTTGAATGTTAAACAGTTTGTTTCATGTACGTATGCATGTATTTATTTTTAACTGCTCTACTTCCCTCCTGAAATGTACAGATAATCTTCAAAGATTATTGGTTTTGAAACACTTCCCTCTCTGTGAAACCCATATGTTGTTATAGCTGAGTCTGTCTGAGGAGCGGTTCAAGTTTAACCGAACCCTGAACAAGACAAACTCGATTCTGACTGACGGTTGGATGGATGCTCAGTAAACAGTCTAATCTATTCAGTATCCATCAATGTCGTAGCTGAAACCAACATGCTGATGAGTCAGCATTTTCCAACTGAGTCAGCTGACGGTTTTCAATCTCCCCGGTGTTAAAATCAAATTAACCAACAAGTCTTCACAAACCACACTGTCTGTACTGTACTGATAATCACTGTTTGTTATATGACTTTTATCAGTGAGAGTCTCATCAGACTGATTTCACCAAACATGTTCAGGTCAGTCAAGTGAAGGAGTGTCGAGGTCTAGTTCCTGAACTTTACTCAGAATAACTTCATTAAATGTTTCATGCACAGTTCTGGGAACAACACGGACCACAGAGCTTAACACTGATGGGAACATAAAGATAGTATGTGTTGTGTTGTTATGGTAGACATCTCTTCCTCTCATACGGTCTGTGTGTCTGTGTGTGTGTGTGTGTGTAGGCTTTGTTATGGTTTTAGTTCTATATCTAGTGGACCTAAAAACATTTCAATTTTAAACATTAAAATTGATGATGATGTTGATGTAAAGTCAGGTGAGGTGTGGTAGTCAACAGAACAGTTCTGGAGCTTCACAGTAAAACAGAGTTGCAGCATTCTGCTAAACAACTAAAAGTGGCGTGAGACTTGATTTAAAACAGAAAAACAACCAAAATAAATAAATAAAACCTCAAAACTCCATTAAAACTCTGCAGAATCAGCTGTTAGCACTTCCTGTTAGTAGTGAACCTGTGAATGTTCAGACAACTGTCAGTGGATCACTGTGATGCTGAAGAGAACTTAAAACATGAAGTTTCTAAGGCAAGTTCTGCACATGTGAGAGACTGTTTTAAGGATTTCTAAGTGGATTCATGGAGTCCTCCTCTCCTCCTCCTGATGATATAAAAGTCCTCCTCTCCTCCTCCTGATGATATAAAGTCCTCTTCTCTCCTCCTGATGATAGAAAGTTCCTCCTCTCTTCCTCCTGATGATATAAAAGTCCGCCTCTCCTCCTCCTGATGATATAAAGTCCTCCTCTCCTCCGCCTGATGATCATATAAGTCCTCCGCTCCTCCTCCTGATGATATAAAGTCCTCCTCTCCTCCTCCTGATGATATAAAGTCCTCCTCTCCTCCTCGATGATATAAAAGTCCCCTCCTCTATATTCCCTCTCCTCCTGATGATAGAAGGCGTCCTCTCTCCTCCTGATGATATAAAGGCCTACTCTCCTCCTCCTGATGATATAAAGTCATCCTCTCCTCCTCCTGATGATATAAAGTCCTCCTCTCCTCCTCCTGATGATATAAAGTCCTCCTCTCCTCCTCCTGATGATATAAAGTCCTCCTCTCCTCCTCCTGATGATATAAAGTCCTCCTCTCCTCCTCCTGATGATATAAAGTCCTCCTCTCCTCCTGATGATATAAAGTCCTCCTCTCCTCCTGATGATATAAAGTCCTCCTCTCCTCCTGATGATATAAAGTCCTCCTCTCCTCCTCCTGATGATATAAAGTCCTCCTCTCCTCCTCCTGATGATATAAAGTCCTCCTCTCCTCCTCCTGATGATATAAAGTCCTCCTCTCCTCCTCCTGATGATATAAAGTCCTCCTCTCCTCCTCCTGATGATATAAAGTCCTCCTCTCCTCCTCCTGATGATATAAAGTCCTCCTCTCCTCCTGATGATATAAAGTCCTCCTCTCCTCCTCCTGAGGATATAAAGTCCTCCTCTCCTCCTCCTGATGATATAAAGTCCTCCTCTCCTCCTCCTGATGATATAAAGTCCTCCTCTCCTCCTCCTGATGATATAAAGTCCTCCTCTCCTCCTCCTGATGATATAAAGTCCTCCTCTCCTCCTCCTGATGATATAAAGTCCTCCTCTCCTCCTCCTGATGATATAAAGTCCTCCTCTCCTCCTCCTGATGATATAAAGTCCTCCTCTCCTCCTCCTGATGATATAAAGTCCTCCTCTCCTCCTGATGATATAAAGTCCTCCTCTCCTCCTCCTGAGGATATAAAGTCCTCCTCTCCTCCTCCTGATGATATAAAGTCCTCCTCTCCTCCTCCTGATGATATAAAGTCCTCCTCTCCTCCTCCTGATGATATAAAGTCCTCCTCTCCTCCTCCTGATGATATAAAGTCCTCCTCTCCTCCTGATGATATAAAGTCCTCCTCTCCTCCTGATGATATAAAGTCCTCCTCTCCTCCTCCTGATGATATAAAGTCCTCCTCTCCTCCTCCTGATGATATAAAGTCCTCCTCTCCTCCTCCTGATGATATAAAGTCCTCCTCTCCTCCTCCTGATGATATAAGTCCTCCTCTCCTCCTGATGATATAAAGTCCTCCTCTCCTCTCCTGATGATATAAAGTCCTCCTCTCCTCCTCCTGATGATATAAAGTCCTCCTCTCCTCCTGATGATATAAAGTCCTCCTCTCCTCCTCCTGATGATATAAAGTCCTCCTCTCCTCCTCCTGATGATATAAAGTCCTCCTCTCCTCTCCTGATGATATAAAGTCCTCCTCTCCTCCTCCTGATGATATAAAGTCCTCCTCTCCTCCTCCTGATGATATAAAGTCCTCCTCTCCTCCTCCTGATGATATAAAGTCCTCCTCTCCTCCTCCTGATGATATAAAGTCCTCCTCTCCTCCTCCTGATGATATAAAGTCCTCCTCTCCTCCTGATGATATAAATTCCTCCTCTCCTCCTGATGATATAAAGTCCTCCTCTCCTCCTCCTGATGATATAAAGTCCTCCTCTCCTCCTCCTGATGATATAAAGTCCTCCTCTCCTCCTCCTGATTGATATAAAGTCCTCCTCTCCTCCTCCTGATGATATAAAGTCCTCCTCTCCTCCTCCTGATGATATAAAGTCCTCCTCTCCTCCTCCTGATGATATAAAGTCCTCCTCTCCTCCTCCTGATGATATAAAGTCCTCCTCTCCTCCTCCTGATGATATAAAGTCCTCCTCTCCTCCTCCTGATGATATTAAAGTCCTCCTCTCCCTCCTCCTGATGATATAAAGTCCTCCTCTCCTCCTCCTGATGATATAAAGTCCTCCTCTCCTCCTCCTGATGATATAAAGTCCTCCTCTCCTCCTCCTGATGATATAAAGTCCTCCTCTCCTCCCTCCTGATGATATAAAGTCCTCCTCTCCTCTCCTGATGATATAAAGTCCTCCTCTCCTCCTCATGCTAAAGTCCTCCTCCTCCTCCTGATGATATAAAGTCCTCCTCTCCTCCTCCTGATGATATAAAGTTCCCTCCTCTCCTGATGATATAAGTCCTCCTCTCCTCTGATGATATAAAGTCCTCCTCTCCTCTCCTGATGATATAAAGTCCTCCTCTCCTCTCCTCTCCTCCTCCTGATGATATAAAGTCCTCCTCTCCTCCTCCTGATGATATAAAGTCCTCCTCTCCTCCTCCTGATGATATAAAGTCCTCCTGATATAAGTCCTCCTCCTCCTCCTGATGATATAAAGTCCTCCTCTCCTCCTCCTGATGATATAAAGTCCTCCTCTCCTCCTCCTGATGATATAAAGTCCTCCTCTCCTCCTCCTGATGATATAAAGTCCTCCTCTCCTCCTCCTGATGATATAAAGTCCTCCTCTCTCCTCCTGATGATATAAAGTCCTCCTCTCCTCCTCCTGATGATATAAAGTCCTCCTCTCCTCCTCCTGATGATATAAAGTCCTCCTCTCCTCCTCCTGATGATATAAAGTCCTCCTCTCCTCCTCCTGATGATATAAAGTCCTCCTCTCCTCCTCCTGATGATATAAAGTCCTCCTCTCCTCCTCCTGATGATATAAAGCCTCCTCCTGATGATATAAGTCCTCCTCTCCTCCTGATGATATAAAGTCCTCCTCTCCTCCTCCTGATGATATAAAGTCCTCCTCTCATCCTCTTGATGACCCTTAGCAAAAAGTAGTTTATTCAAGTGTACAACAAGTATACTTATTTTATACTAAAACTGAGGCAGTATACCTGAAGTGTACTTTTTATATACTATATTTTATATACTTAAGAAAAGTATAGTGAAGTATACTTGGCTTATACTGAAAAGTATAAAGAATAGTCTGAGACTAAGTACATTAATACTTAGACTTACACTTATACTTTAATACTAAAGCTTATTCTTGTACTTTAGTATACTGTGAACTGTGGCGCAAAGACTCTTGGGTATTCTGTTGTTGTTGGTGTAATTATGATTAGTGAATGTGTTTGTGAATAAGATGATGTGTAAGACGGTTGTGGGTTAATTCACATCCTTTGTTCTGTGGTTAAATTGTGTCGAGTTCTCAAAGATGATAAAAATGTTGGCACACTGAGTGAAGGGGTGTTTTCTTGGCCAGACTTCCCGTTTGTTTAGTTGTTAATGTGTGTGGTAATAAAAAGTGAATTTCTGGCTAGAACTTGCCAAATTACAAGTACTAATACTTATTATATCTTGATCTAAGTGCAGATTAAGATCAAGTCATTGACTTGCGATTACATTTAAATTAACAGAATAAAAATGTTTTTCACTACACACATTTGCTTTGAGGTTTTACCCTTGTTATAAACTTACATGTTAATAAACTAAAATGTGGACTAGAAGTATATACTTAGTACACTATTAGTATATAGATGAGTGAACTTGTTGTATACTTGAAAGTGTACTTCTGTAAATTTAAAATGACCTTATAAAGTATACTTAAAGTATACTTTCATATACTTAAAATGTTGCAATTTAGTCAGAAGAAGTATAAAATTAGTATACTTTCTAGTATGCTACAAGTACATGGTTCATAGTATACTTGCTATACTTATTCATAAAATGAACTTCAAGTATACTACTTTTTGCTAAGGGGGTAGTCAGCTGAAATGTCAAAACATTTGTGGAGCTTCACAGTAAAGCAGCAGCATTCTGCTAGCAGCTGAAGAAGCTGGAGACTTGATGTAAAATGTAAATACGATGACAGCTGGTATTATCCGAGGCTCTGGGAGGTCTGAGATCCCACACTGATTTGAAAAGATGTCATGTTTCTACTGATGTGAGATTTCTTACAGTCACCGGTCAGAGACTGTTAACCAGTTTTCCACTGGAGTGAACAAACTGAATGTGTTTTCTTGAAGGGAAGTTGAGACCATCATCCGCTTTTTACTTCCAAGTTCTTTCTTTTAAATATTGACTTGTGCGTGTACACATATAGGCGACATCCTCTGTTCCTCAGTGAGGAAGTAGATCAGAATTACCGCCACAGCTACCACATGATGTGCAACAGTATAGAATAGAATGTCAGAGCGATACAACAAGTTACAGTCACTCATATAAAATGTAAAATGTCATGTCAGAAAAATGTCTCCGAGCATTGAAGACATCACAAGACATTATTTTGTTTGGAATGCTGGAACAAAAACAAGCAGACGTAATTCAAGTGGTACACACCTTAAAACTGTGACGAGACGTGCTATTACTCACAGCATACCTGCACATGTTTCCTTTGTCCCCGCTCTGATCCTATCACCTGAGCTCTGTGTATAAATAGAGGAGCTGGAGTCAGAGACCAGCATCACATCATCACAGCTCCACCGCCGAGGAGGACGACACCTGAGCACAGAAACATCCACCTGTGAGTACTGCGACTGTTTCAGAGTGGAGACATGATGAAATGTTAGATTAGTTTAGTTTTTTATATTAGATTTACTCACAGTTAACAGAAGTTTTGTCTGTTCTTTCATAACTGATTCAGCAGTTATTTAAGTGTATTCAATTCAGTGAAAGACAGATTGTTAACTGACAGTTTATCTCCTTAAAATCCAAAAAAGCATTTTCAGATTTTCAGATTTTCAGATTTTCATCCAGCTGATTAACACGACTCGTTTTATTTTTCAGAGAGACGAGAAGAGAAACTCCAGCAGCATCACCATGATCGCCAAGATTAGTTTCATCCTCCTGGTGTTTGTTGGTAAGACACACTCCTTCTGAACAGAACTGCTGAATGAGTTTCATATGTGGGACTCGATGTGAGACTGACCCGGTGTTTCCTCTTTCAAACAGCCTCCTGCAACGCACAGACAACTGCAACAGCTGCTCCAACGACCACAGCCACAGCTGCTCCAACGACCACAGCCGGAGCAACAGCATCAACCACAGCTGCTCCGATGACTACAACCACAGCTGCTCCAACAACCACAGCTGCTCCAACAACCACAGCTGCTGTAACAACCACAGCTGCTCCAACAACCACAGTTGCTGGAGCAACAGCATCAACCACAGTTGCCGGAGCAACAGCATCAACCACAGTTGCCGGAGCAACAGCATCAACCACAGTTGCCGGAGCAACAGCATCAACCACAGTTGCCGGAGCAACAGCATCAACCACAGTTGCCGGAGCAACAGCATCAACCACAGTTGCTGGAGCAACTACAACTGCAGCCTCCTCCGCCTTCCTCAACAAAATCAGTCTCATTTCCGTCTTTGTGGCGGTGATGACACACGCACTTCGCTCATATTGATGAAGGCATCATGTGCAGTCTCTATTCTGTCAATGAAGTGATATGAAAGACTGATTAAAATGACTCTTTTAATAAGCTAATGTGCTAATTTATTTTGCTGATGTATTCCTGAAGGTGTCTGGGTGATCCACACGTCTGTGATGACGACACTGTGTAGAAAACGTTTGTCCGGGATGGTTTTAAATGAAGGTTTTGCAAAGTTGTGAAGTCGTCTCTGTCGTAATCATCGCTTTGTTCGTCTGTATTTATCTGCTTTCACGTTTGTTGTGACCAACTATATAAAACAATGAAATAAACATTCACGAAAGAAAATGTTGTGTTCTTTAAGCATGACACACATGCAGAGATTCTCATCTATCTGTACGTTACTGATGCACACTTAAACAAACCAGTTTTCCACTGATGTGTGCAGCAGCAGCAGTTATAGCTTTCCGTTCCCACGCATATTTTTCCTTTAGAGCGATCTATATCAAGTACAAAGTGCATTTAGGGAGTGTCCGACTCCATATTTCAAGGTAAGCTGCGTATAATCCGAGCGCAGACGTTGGTTCTTCTTCTCTCTGCTGTGGAACGTTTAAGATTTCATATCTCATTTTCACTTTCGACTTTAAATAAATCATTGCTGAATTGAAACGGTGATTAATAAAACCTACTATTATCAGAGACAAGTTAGTAATCTAGTGAAATGACTTGCAGACTTGAGCTAACGTTAGCCATCATAAGCTAGTGGTGACAGCAGAGCACAGACGTCGGCTGTGGCGCGTGATTGGATGTTACTTTCTCGCTCTGCATGCAAATAAACTCGTTCGTTTCTACGCAAAAAAAGAAATAGATTTATTTACAACACACGGCGTATTAACAAGGCACAGATAATGAGAAATGTGCCACAATCAGCCTTTCAAAGAGTTCAAATGGATCAGTTTCATGATGCAGTCTGGTGGATTTCTCTCCCTCTTTATCTCCTTGCTGTTGATGGATGGTTGATGATTCTTCGTCCCGCCTCTCCTGATCAACAGGTTCCTGAGGCGTTCACAGTCTCTGAGGGTGAGGCAGGTATTGTATTGACAGATTGACAGCGTACTCAATTGGAAGGGAACGGCCGCAGATATGTGGTGATGAAATAACGATCATCATACCTGAATGAGGAAGGTCATATTAAAAAAAAATGAAATGACAAAACGGTTTGTGTTGATGTTAGAGGTGAACACAACTTCTGAAGGACATGTTTCTCAGTCAGTGTTTTCAGCACAGTTCCTCTGAGCGATGCGTTCATGTGAAATGTGCTTTTTTCTGTGTGTTTTATGGACTTGTTCTGTGTTTTAAGAGGGAGTATGATCACTTCTTTACAGCGTCATTAAACCTTTTTTTGTGTATATGAGCTAAAAGACGACTCCTTTACATTCCTCCATAACATCAGCCTGCAGATCATTAGATGGACGAGGAGGTGGAGGAGGTGGAGGAGGTGGAGGAGGTGGAGGAGCATTTAAATGCTCATTTCTGAAAGCAAAGTCTAGATTCAAGATTCAAAGGTTTTATTTGTTTGGTTTTTACTCACACAGGATGCACAGTGAAATGTTTCTGTGACATGTACTTTACTTCTGTGCTTAATTTAAGTAAAAATAAAAATATAATGCAGTGCAAGTAAAATACAATAGAATATAATAAATACAATAAAATACATACAATGAAAACATGTTTTGTTCAGAGTGCAGAGTTCAGGGTTCTGATTGCCGCAGGGAAAAAACTGTTCCTCATCGTCTCTGTGCATGTTTTATGACAGCGCAGCGTCTGCCTGACCTGAGGGTCACCAACAGTCTGCTGCAGGGGTGATGGGGGTCCTTGATAATCCTTCTGGCCCTGCTGGTACAGCGTGTGGTGTATAAGTCATGCAGAGGGGGAAGTGTGGTACCCATGGTCCGCTCAGCAGTCCTCACCACCCTCTGCAGGGCTCGCTGGTCCCCACAGGAGCTGTTACCGTACCAGACAGATATGACTCCAGTCAGTATACTCTGTACAGCAGCAGAGTAGAAGGAAATCAGGATCCGTTGGGAGACCTTGAATCTGCTGAGCTGTCTAAGGTGATAAAGGCGTTGTGTTGCCTTTTTCACCACGGTGTCCGTGTGTTACAGTCCATGATAAATCTTTGGAAATGTGCACTCCGAGGTATTTAAAACTGCTCACTCTCTCCACTGGTGTCCCGTCTATTAAGAGAGGGTTGTAGGTCCTGCAACGTTGTGGGCAGAGATCCACCATCATCTCCTTGGTCTTCTCTCCATTTAGCAGTAGGCTGTAATCCTTGCACCATGTTGTCAGGTCTGACACCTCCTGTAGGTAGGCCCGTTCATCACTGTTAGTGATCAGGCCCACCACAACCGTGTCGTCCACGAACTTCACTATGGTGTTGGAGTTGTGCCTGGCGGCACAGTCGTGGGTGTACAGGGAGTACAGCAAAGGACTCAGCACACAGCCCTGGGGGACACCAGTGTTCAGGACGAGGGGGTGTGATGTGTGCCCTCCCGCTCTGACAACCTGATGATGATTTGATGGGTTCAGGCCCAGGTCATGCAGCTTAGTAGCAGCCTGCTGGGGACTACAGTGTTGAAAGCTGGACTGTAGTCTATGAACAGCAGTCTGACATACTCCCTCCTATGGTGTCAAGGTGGGAGAGGTGGAGTGCATGACCTGGGAGATGGCGTCCTCTGTGGATCTGTTGGAGCGGTAGGCGGACTGCAGTGGGTCTAAGGTGCCTTGAAGAGAGGAGCAGATTTAGTTTTTGGTTAGCAGAAAAACAAAATGTAAGATTTTCTCTTCGTTCCGACGGTGCGCAGGAAGAAACAGAAACACAAAGTTCTGCTTGGTTCTGTGCAGCTGAAGAGTTTATCTTGATCTTTTTCTTTCACCTAAAGTCGTTCATTACACTCTGAAAGGACGACATCATCACTAGTGCTGGGTATCAATCAAACCAAATGTTCGATACTGGTACCAATATCCATGCCTTCACCTCGACACTGTTTCGATCTCTGGTAACCACGTATGTATTTTTCCTGCATGCCGCAATCACGTGTAATGTTACAGCCAATCACCGGCAGCGTTATCAGATCCTGATCACGTGATTGATCTCTGGGGGTCGAAACTTGCCACCGAAAGACGAGACATATTTTGACACTTGGCGCTATTGAAGCATTTCGGTCGGTGCCGTAGAAGAACCAAAGTTCAGTACCCAGCCCTGATCATCAGTGTGTGTGGCGTCGACACGATTCGCTGTCAAACGTTTCCGCAGCTGTGAAATCTGACGAGCGACCGCAGACAAACCTTCAGCTGCTGTTCGCTGATCTGAAGTTATTCAGGAAGCGGAGATGCTGCTGTCCATCCAGACTTCACAGTCGTCACATGCTTGGACTCAGTCCACATGTGAAGCTGCCCGCAGATCGCTGGATCAATGCCGACATGTCACCGGGGAAACTAGAAGGAAGTCGTTAACGGCATCAATCACAGGCGGACATTTTTTTTTTGAAAGGGTGCTGATATAAATGAACGTAGACGACAACGTGCAGCTCAATGAGACGCGTTCTTGTGTCCACACAGTTTGTGTTGACGTGATCGACACCGAACACATGAAAGCAAAGAGACGAATGTCAACGAAGCCACAACATGAAATCAATAATTCATATGTTAAAGAGTAAATTTAAACAATAACACAATTTGTCCATCAGGGAGAGGCTCCACCCCCCCCAGCACCACCATCACCAGCAGTTCTGTGAAGGTGAGCACTGTCAGTCAGAATAACTTCATCCGTGATCAACATTTCAATCTTCAGATTCATTTCAAAGATCCGGTCGAGCTGGTCGAGAACACATCCTGTTATTTCAGCTTCAATCAGACAAACCACGTTCTGAAGAACAGGTTTCTTCTTTATGTCGATCAAACAATCCAAGATTTAAAGGATTGATCAAGCAGACATTGACTGATTATCTATAATAACATTAACTTCTTCTGATAGACACCCTGTGAGGTGCAACCCTCAGACTGCAGGCGGTCCTTTCAGGTCCAGTCCAGTGTCGGACTGTGTGAATGATTTCCTGCGTGGAGGAGCAGGATGTGACGATGACCCGCTGACCGCCAATATCAACGTCCTGGTGCACAACAACCGGCTTCAGCCTCACCTCAAACCGTCTGCAGTTTGATCCGCTGATCTGAGACCTGCCCCCAAACACAACCTGATGAGTCAGGAGGAGCCACATGACCCGGGTCAGCTGCAGTGTGACGCTTGGTGCACCAGAGGGCAGCGTTACCCAGAGTTCCCTGCAGACGCTTCACATCCTGCATCCACTGTCAACATCAGAGCGTCGGAGCTTTTGTCAGACACTCGTGTGTTTGTGAAAGAGGCTGCAGATGATTTTCAGAGCCGCTGAGAGTCTCTTCAAATCAGAAAGAGTCACCATGAGAAATGAGAAGCTCCTTCATTCATTCATTCATTTGTTGGATGAGGGAGTTTTGATCCATGAGATGCAGAGGCTGAGAAGAGGAGCCGTGATTGGCTGGGAGGGACGGAGGAGCTGTTAGATAAAGATCGTGCAGACTGGATCTGATGATTTTTGAGTGTGTGGTTGATGAGAGCTGCAAATATGAAATGAATGAAATACTCACAGCTGGAGAAAAGACTGTGGGCGGAGCTTTTAAATCTCTGACTGTGTGTTTGGTCTTTAAGTTTCAGAGGACGTGTTGGCAGCATGTTTGCACTGATATACCGACTCTTCTTACTTTCTCAGTTAATTCAAAATGAATACTTAGTTTCCAGAAATATAAACCCAGTCCTCCTCTGCTCCTCCTGATGATATAACGTCAGGTGAAGTGTCGTAGTCCACAGAACCTTGAAACAGAAAAAAATGAATTTAAAACAGAGAAAAAGACCAAAATAAATAAATAAAACCTCAAAACTTCATTAACACTTTGCCGAATTATCTGTTAGCACTTCCTGTTAGCAGTGAACCTGTGGATGTTCAGACAACTATCACTGGATCACTGTGGTACTGAAGAGAACTTAAAACATGATGTTTCTAAGGCAGGTTCTGCACATGTGAGGAGCGTCTGGATCACAGCAGACGAGCTGTACGGAGACATCTGATGTTTCTTTGGTTGTTTCTCAGGTTTATATCAAGTCTCTGGCTACTTTGTGTTCTGTGGACTACGACACTTCAGCTGACTTTATATCGTCAGGAGGAGAGGATCACTCCACTAATCCACTACATGTGCAGAACCTGCCTTAGAAACATCATGTTTTAAGTTTCCTTCAGTCTCACAGTGATCCAGTGACAGATGTCTGAACATCCACAGGTTCACTGCTAACAGGAAGTGCTAACAGATAATTCTGCAGAGTTTTAATGGAGTTTTGAGGTTTTATTCATTTATTTTGGTCGTTTTTTCCTGTTTTAATCAAGTCTCCAGCTGCTTCAGTTGTTTAGATGATGACCAGATTTACATATATGGATGAACTGTTCCTACATGCTGTACACATCTTCACATTTAGATACAATACTCTCAGAAAAACTACAATTCGAACCTTCTTAACTGAAGTCAAAGCGGTTTATTTCCTTTAATTGTTCAGATTTAAACACAGAATTAAAGTTTCAGTGATTCATCCTCATCAGAAACAAACCGCAGTGTGCTGCAGATCCTCCGCCTGTTTACTGAATGTCATATTTACATATATTTTCATATCCACTGGGCTCTTTGTGTGCAGTATCTGCTTGGCAACATGTGTTTGCATCACGACGTCACACCTCCAACTCTTTAGTGAGCTGAAGACAGAGCGAGCAGCAGACTTGGCTGCTCCTCCAGAAGCTTTTAGAGGATTAACAAACAAAAAGGAAAATCTCTTCACTGTGGGTACATTAAGAAGCAGCTCAGTGTCAGACTGCAGCGCTGCACCGCCTCCTCCATCAGCTGCTGCAGCAAACAGCTGAGCCGACTCTGCTGTCAGCACCTGAACCTGCAGCCTGATGAAGGTCGCCTCCTCCTCCTCCTCCTCCTCCTCCTCCTCCTCTTCACCTCCAGTCTGACCTCACTGGAAACAGCTCTGTTGGTTTAATTCCTTAAAAGCTGGTTTCCACTTTTAACTCTTCCCTTTTGAACTCTTTGATAAAAACCATCTTTATCTTCACCGCCGCCATTTTTCTTCCCCTTATCTGTGTGGCTCCTTTCTGCTTCCTACGAGGTCTTCATCTCGCCGCCTCCTCCTTCATCTGCTCTGCCCCTCGGTTGCGGCGCCAACAGCTTCGGGCCTGTTTCCTTTTGAGCTCTTCGGTCTTTGCTTCTGTCGCCGTCGAGTTAAGAGAAAAGGCAGAAATCATCAAACCGGCCACTTTGATGTTTGGCGCCGCCAGAGCGAGGAGATAGGAGCGCTGTGGTTTGAAGGAAGATGTGGGCAGAGCCGGGGGGGCGGCAGGAAACGCTGGAGATAATAATTTATTCAAATCAAAGAGGACGTTCGTACAGTAACACACACGTTTCTCCTTCCAAGGTTATTTCTAACTGCTGGCAGGAGCAACGCGCCAACATGTCCGACAGCGACGACTCAGATCGGATCTCTCTCTCATTAGCTGCTGGGAGGCTTCAGCAGGCCGCCGCTCCGCCGCTCCACTGGACAGGAAATTACACAGCGAGTTCACAACAGGCTGGAAAACACCGACGTGATGCTGCGAGCAGAACCGCTGAGAGCCGGGCCGCACTGGGCTCGCTGCAGGTGGATCATGAAAATGTTCTTCAACAGTCAGTCAGCGTCTTTTTGTTCTGGTTGTGAGGAAGCAGTTCAGTAATTTAACTTACATAATATGGAATTAACAAAACGCCTCATGAGGAGGTCGAAGCTGACGACGGTCACAGCCAGAACAGAAAATCTACAGTAATCACTCACAGAGGTCCAAAACACACGACAGAACCAGCAGAAAACCCAACTGCCTTTCTTCTTTTCACCAAATCATACCGAGTCTACAATATGATCTGTGGTCCCTCGTCTCTCAAGGCTTTATAAAAGAGCGACGTCGCACTCTGATTGGCTGCTGTCGATCAATAATCCGGACCCTGATCATCAGGTGATCCACTTCAGTCAGTCCAGATGGGTTCTGTACAGTGAAACCAGAACCTTTTCTCCGGGCCGCCCTCCTCAGAGGTAGAAAACAACCATGTGGGTCGGGACTACCTGGTTCTGTTGGTTGTTCAGCGGCGCCCTCTCGTGGCTTTAAGTGGAAACACACAGAGAGGGTTAAAGGCTGCAGGCAGTGTTGAAGGTGAGGACGAGTCTCTCAGGTCCAGAGGATGGAGCAGCGACACAGAAGGCCCGGTTCCCCCAGGTCTGTTACCTGGACCTGGTGGGGATGGACAGGAGGGTGGAGCCAGGTTCTGGAGGGTCTCTGTAGGTGATGAGGAGAAGTTGGATGTGGTCACGGGTCGGCAGAGTTGTGGATGTACTGGTGGATGAAGGACTCGGGTGCTATGATCCAGTGGAACCCGTGGACAGTCGGCGCCGGTGCTGCTGGACGAGATCGGACCTGAACAAACCGCTCAGCTCGTCTCTGCTGTGATTCTGTTGGATGTGGAGCTGCAGGACGGGTCGGCCCACATCAAGGTTACTGAACGCTGCAGGAGGACACACACACACACACACACACATGGACACATACAGAAACACTTATACAAACACAAATGGTGAAGCATGTGTCTGTGTGACCCATCACACACTGCACAGACTGTGTGTGTGTGTGTGTGTGTGTGTGTGTGTGTGTGTGTGTGTGTGTGTGTGAAAGAAAAGGAAG